>NC_044369.1:2030000-2305592 GCF_007364275.1 Archocentrus centrarchus | reverse complement strand
ATCGGGCAAAGCATGTGCGATTGATGGCAGGAAAGAGGACTGGAATTATTGGTCAAACGAAGGCCAACTTCAGGGGCCTAGTGTGACAAGACAATTGAAATGAATACGAAGCCTTCGATAACTTTAGATGCCCTATGTCTCTAAATGATGCTGAGCCATTTTGGTGTTTGTGGGTCAAATGCTGTAGGAGGAGTTCGCGCAAATACAAGGTGAGCGAAATTGCTGACTCGGCAAAAGCCAAATTTAAAGTGAACCTGGTGGATTTCCTGTGGGTCATGCAGGGGTGCCTCAAGAGGATTTTTGTTTGTCCTGACATGATCTATGTGTGACGAGAATTTCATGAATCTAGGGCAAACTTGAATTTGGCCTCTCCCATAGGGGCCCGAAAAATGAAATTTCCAGGGGGCGCAGTGTAGCCGTGTTTTTGAGTTAGTTTGTGGCGACATTAAAATACGTAATTTTCGCCAGACCTGACCACCATGCAAAAAATGGTGACTTTTCGCGCATGTTCAGGGGGTCAAAATTGGGTTCAAAGAGAGAGAAAGTATAATAATAATAATAATAATAATAAAGAATAATGGAGAATTCGAGCAAAAACAATTAGGCGTTTTCCCAGTCCCCCCGACGCATACCTTTTCGGAAACGTCTCGACCTGACCCACGTCCCTATGAGGTCGGGGGTCACTGGCGACCGCGTCCCATGCGACCGTGGGGATTTTAACGCATTTTGGGGTATGTGGCATAGTGAATCCAATAGGCTCCTCGCCGAGACTTCGTCGGCTCGGGCCTAATTAAAGCCGCAAGCGGCGTTTTACGGCCCTCGCTGCCTGCGCGACCGCCAAACCCAGCGCGAGCCGCAAGTGAGCCCCCGCGAACCCCCAGCGAGCCACCTACCAGCTCCGCCAATCTCCAGCCAGCCACCTGCGAGCCCCGCAAACCCCACTGCATGCCGCCTGAGAGCCGCTGCCTCCTGCAACCTGCGACCTGCCTTCCCTGCGAACAACCTGCCCTGCAAACAGCCTGCAACCCACCTGCGAGCCACCTGAGATCCCCCTTCAAGCTGTCAGAGAGCCACCTGTTCTGCCAAATGTAATCCCCACTGGCAAAAGATGAAAATCTTGGCAAGGATGGACATGATAACACTGTTGAATCTATCTATTTGACTGTCGCGAAGTTGTCTACCTTTTTCATGCATTTCAGAAAACCTAAATGTGATTCCCACCATCTAATGCTTTTGTTCCATCTGTAGGGGGCACTAGTGCACTTGTTGCTCTGAATCCACAAATCTAAATTAAGTCTTGTCCAGTACATAAGGGAAAGGAAATGGCAAGCAAAGTGCAGAAAGAGAGCGTGAGTGATTGCGCAATACGTGTGACAAGGTTGTGGTTTCTCCATAGTGACGTCATGTTGACATTGGGGTGGTGGTCACGGCTGCAGCGTGCAAAAAAGGGCATAGGTCTGATTGACTTTTCTGATCAGGAGTATCTGAAGAACATGTAAAAAAATTTTCATGCATTTCAAAGAAAGTAATGCGGTGGACCTCCATACAAAATTGCAGTTTCTTCTGTAGGGGGCGCTATTGCAGCAATCGCCATTGTTTGTCCACTTATGGATTCAGTGTAGGTGTGTTCATAAATGATTCCATTTTGGGGCAGATCGGGCAAAGCACGAGCGATTGATGGCAGGAAAGAGGACAGAAATTTTTGGTCAAACAAACGCCAAATTCAGGGGCCTCGTGTGACAAGCCCGTTGAATTGAATACGAAGCCTTCGATAACTTTGGATGCCCCATGTCTCTAGATAATGCTGAGCCATTTTGGGTTTAGTGGGTCAAATGCCCTAGGAGAAGTTTGCGCAAATACGAGGTGTCCAACAGTGCAAAATTGGCAAAAACAGAATTTCAAGCCAAGCTAGCGGATTTCCTGTGGGAATGTGGACATGGGTGTCATTGACTTTTTTGATCGTGCTGGGGTAAAGAATGTTTGTCTCGAATTGCATGCATGTCTGACAAAGTAAATTGTTGGCTCCCCATATAAACGCAACGCACATTTGCGGTGTGGTGGCGCGTGTGGCGTGCAAAATTGGGCATAGGTCTGATTGCCTTTTCTGACCAGGAGGATCTGAGGATTGTGTACAAAAATTTTCATGCATACCAGAGAAACTAATTTTGTGGACCCCCATACAAATATTCATTTTGTTCTGTAGGGGGCGCTATGGCATCAATCGACGTGGTTTCTGCACTTATGGATTCAGTGTAGGTGTGTTCATAAATGATTCCATTTTGGGGCAGATCGGGCAAAGCATGTGCGATTGATGGCAGGAAAGAGGACCGGAATTATTGGTCAAACGAAGGCCAACTTCAGGGGCCTAGTGTGACAAGACAATTGAAATGAATACGAAGCCTTCGATAACTTTAGATGCCCTATGTGTCTAAATGATGCTGAGCCATTTTGGTGTTTGTGGGTCAAATGCTGTAGGAGGAGTTCGCGCAAATACAAGGTGAGCGAAATTGCTGACTCGGCAAAAGCCAAATTTCAAGTGAACCTGGTGGATTTCCTGTGGGTCCTGCAGGGGTGCCTCAAGAGGATGTTTTGTTTGTCCTGACATGATCTATGTGTGACGAGAATTTCATGAATCTAGGGCAAACTTGAATTTGGCCTCTCCCATAGGGGCCCGAAAATGAAATTTCCAGGGGGCGCAGTGTAGCCGTGTTTTTGAGTTAGTTTGTGGCGACATTAAAATACGTAATTTTTCGCCAGACCTGACCACCATGCAAAAAATGGTGACTTTTCGCGCATGTTCAGGGGGTCAAAATTGGGTTCAAAGAGAGAGAAAGTATAATAATAATAATAATAATAATAATAATAATTAAAGCCGCAAGCGGCGTTTTACGGCCCTCGCTGCCTGCGCGACCGCCAAACCCAGCGCGAGCCGCAAGTGAGCCCCCGCGAACCCCGAGCGAGTCACCTACGAGCTCCGCAAATCTCCAGCCAGCCACCTGCGAGCCCTGCAAACCCCACTGCATGCCGCCTGAGAGCCGCTGCTCCTGCAACCTGCGACCTGCCTTCCCTGCGAACAACCTGGCCTGCAAACAGCCTGCAACCCACCTGCGAGCCACCTGAGATCCCCCTTCAAGCTGTCAGAGAGCCACCTGTTCTGCCAAATGTAATCCCCACTGGCAAAAGATGAAAATCTGGGCAAGGACGGACATGATAACACTGTTGAATCTGTCTATTTGACTGTTGCGAAGTTTTCTAGCTTTTTTCATGCATATCAGAAAACCTAAATGTGATTCTCACCATCTAATGCTTTTGTTCTATCTGTAGGGGGCACTAGTGCACTTGTTGCTCTGAATCCACAAATGTAAGTTAAGTCTTGTCCAGTACATAAGGGAAAGGAAATTGCAAGCAAAGTGCAGAAAGAGTGCGTGAGTGATTGCGCAATACGTGTGACAAGGTTGTGGTTTCTCCATAGTGACGTCATCTTGACATTGGGGTGGTGGTCACGGCTGCAGCGTGCAAAATAGGGCATAGGTCTGATTGACTTTTCTGATCAGGAGTATCTGAAGAACATGTAAAAAAATTTTCATGCATTTCAAAGAAACTAATGCGGTGGGCCTCCATACAAAATTGCAGTTTCTTCTGTAGGGGGCGCTATTGCAGCAATCGCCATTGTTTCTCCACTTATGGATTCAGTGTAGGTGTGTTCATAAATGATTCCATTTTGGGGCAGATCGGGCAAAGCACGTGCGTTTGATGGCAGGAAAGAGGACGGGAATTTTTGGTCAAACGAACGCCAAATTCAGGGGCCTCATGTGACAAGCCCGTTGAATTGAATACGAAGCCTTCGATAACTTTGGATGCCCTATGTCTGTAGATGATGCTGAGCCATTTTGGGTTTAGTGGGTCAAATGCCCTAGGAGAAGTTCGCGCAAATACGAGGTGTCCAACAGTGCAAAATTGGCAAAAACAGAAATTCAAGCCAAGCTAGCGGATTTCCTGTGGGAATGTGGACATGGGTGGTATTGACTTTTTTGATCGTGCTGGGGTAAAGAATGTTTGTCTCGAATTGCATGCATGTCTGAGAAAGTAAATTGTTGGCTCCCCATATAAACGCAACGCACATTTGCGGTGTGGTGGCGCGTGTGGCGTGCAAAATTGGGCATAGGTCTGATTGCCTTTTCTGACCAGGAGGATCTGAGGATTGTGTACAAAAATTTTCATGCATGCCAGAGAAACTAATTTTGTGGACCCCCATACAAATTTTCATTTTGTTCTGTAGGGGGCGCTATGGCATCAATCGACGTGGTTTCTGCACTTATGGATTCAGTGTAGGTGTGTTCATAAATTATTCCATTTTGGGGCAGATCGGGCAAAGCATGTGCGATTGATGGCAGGAAAGAGGACCGGAATTATTGGTCAAACGAAGGCCAACTTCAGGGGCCTAGTGTGACAAGACAATTGAAATGAATACGAAGCCTTCGATAACTTTAGATGCCCTATGTCTCTAAATGATGCTGAGCCATTTTGGTGTTTGTGGGTCAAATGCTGTAGGAGAAGTTCGCGCAAATACAAGGTGAGCGAAATTGCTGACTCGGCAAAAGCCAAATTTCAAGTGAACCTGGTGGATTTCCTGTGGGTCATGCAGGGGTGCCTCAAGAGGATTTTTTGTTTGTCGTAACATGATCTATGTGTGACGAGAATTTCATGAATCTAGGGCAAACTTGAATTTGGCCTCTCCCATAGGGGCCCGAAAAATGAAATTTCCAGGGGGCGCAGTGTAGCCGTGTTTTTGAGTTAGTTTGTGGCGACATTAAAATACGTAATTTTTCGCCAGACCTGACCACCATGCAAAAAATGGTGACTTTTCGCGCATGTTCAGGGGGTCAAAATTGGGTTCAAAGAGAGAGAAAGTATAATAATAATAATAAAGAATAATAATAATAAAGAATAATGGAGAATTCGAGCAAAAACAATTAGGCGTTTTCCCAGTCACCCCGACGCATACCTTTTCGGAAACGTCTCGACCTGACCCACGTCCCTATGAGGTCGGGGGTCACTGGCGACCGCGTCCCATGCGACCGTGGGGATTTTAACGCATTTTGGGGTATGTGGCATAGTGAATCCAATAGGCTCCTCGCCGAGACTTCGTCGGCTCGGGCCTAATAATAATAATAATAATAATAAAGAATAATGGAGAATTCGAGCAAAAACAATTAGGCGTTTTCCCAGTCACCCCGACGCATACCTTTTCGGAAACGTCTCGACCTGACCCACGTCCCTATGAGGTCGGGGGTCACTGGCGACCGCGTCCCATGCGACCGTGGGGATTTTAACGCATTTTGGGGTATGTGGCATAGTGAATCCAATAGGCTCCTCGCCGAGACTTCGTCGGCTCGGGCCTAATAAAGAATAATGGAGAATTCGAGCAAAAACAATTAGGCGTTTTCCCAGTCACCCCGACGCATACCTTTTCGGAAACGTCTCGACCTGACCCACGTCCCTATGAGGTCGGGGGTCACTGGCGACCGCGTCCCATGCGACCGTGGGGATTTTAACGCATTTTGGGGTATGTGGCATAGTGAATCCAATAGGCTCCTCGCCGAGACTTCGTCGGCTCGGGCCTAATAATAAAGAATAATGGAGAATTCGAGCAAAAACAATTAGGCGTTTTCCCAGTCACCCCGACGCATACCTTTTCGGAAACGTCTCGACCTGACCCACGTCCCTATGAGGTCGGGGGTCACTGGCGACCGCGTCCCATGCGACCGTGGGGATTTTAACGCATTTTGGGGTATGTGGCATAGTGAATCCAATAGGCTCCTCGCCGAGACTTCGTCGGCTCGGGCCTAAATATAAAAATCCCTTTTTGGCACAAGTCGTTTCGCACTTGTCCTGCGCCTCCTGCGGCTAAGCTACAAGCCGACTAACAGCGGCGCAACTGCAACCTGACCGACTACATACAAGCATTTACATTTCCGCCTCTCTATAAATGATTGTCATATACTCATAAACAGACTGTGTTAACAAGAGACAATTAGGGTTAATTTTACTCACTTTTTCCCCTGGGTTTACTCAAGGTCATTCATGCAGGCTGACGCTAAAGCAAAACGGCTGCATCACAGCAGAGAGCAGGGGGGTGCATCATAGACGTATATACGCTTTTAGACATAGATACGTAGACGCCGCATTGAGCGGAGCAGCCCGTTGCTGTGACAAGTCAGCGCGTCCGCCATATTGGATGTGGCAGATCAGCACTGGAGACTCATACAAGTGAATGAACTGAACTTCTTAAAGCGCCTTTCTACAAAGTTATTTAACTTAATGCGTTCATTCACACATTCAAATATGCACTAATATACACTGTGAAACTTTTAGGCACAAAAAATAATTCCGTTTTCAAAATGTTAGAATGGCCAAATATACAGTTTTTTTATTTGTATATTCTGTATTTGTATTTTCTTATTTATTTTTATCTTTTCATACTTTCTTATTGTGTTGTTAGTATCTATTGTGTCTCTGTACAATAGCTACACTGAAATTTGCCCATTGTGGGACAAATAAAGGGATTTTCTATTCTATTCTATTCTAAATACAATCAAAGGTAACCCCATGTGATGCCGTTTTGACTGTAAAATGGTTCGAAAAACTCCAAACAGCACCAGAGTGCAGCATCTCTCTCATGTTATGTTGGCTGCTTTTGCCACCACCAATATGGCTGCGACGTTGACGTAGGAGTCAGAGCTCAGTGCGGCGTCTACGTATATATATATATATATATATATATATATATATATATATATATATATGGCCTGCAGCCTTCTTTTTTCTTTTCGAACAAACTTTATTAACAATTTATAGAAAATCTTAATACCAGGGTTACATAAAAGAAAAAAAAGAGTAACATAAAATGCATAACAAAATTACACTATACAATACACAAAGTAAATATATTGAGTTACTAAGTTACATAAAATTGGTCCAGAGTGTGATTAATTTTAATTGCCTTTTTATTCTTGAGTTCTTTAAATGTGGTGCTGTATGGCAGAAGTTATTGACAGAAGTGGTTAATATTTGGTTTGGAGTCTGTCCATTTGGTTTTATGAATATGAAATTTTCCCAGGAGCAGCAGAAGTTGAATGAAGTAAGTGAAGTCTTTGTCCTCAAAACATACTATAATGTCCTTCTTATCGCTGTAATTTATTATTTGCATGTCACTCAAGACTCATTTTTTTATGAAAAGTGCTGCAAACCAAAAGTGTCTTTGTGTGTCCAGTTATGGTTATCAGCTACTTCTGCCATGGGAACCTGTTGGTCATTGTATTAATCAGTTTGAGGTAATTACAAAGCACTGTGGTTGCTTTGGTTTAAAACAGTGTGTTCCTGAGACAATGGAAACAGATACCAAACATGCACTCTACCAGCCCTCAGGTGTGGATATGAGCTTGGTTGTAGAGCTGTCGCTCAGGTCTGACTGGATGTGCATAGCCACTGTCACCAAGTAGAGCTCCACTGTGTTGTCCTGCTTCAAACTGAGCACGCAAAGAATTCTGGAAAATCCTGGAATCATGAGTTGAAGTTTTCCAACATTCAACATTGGTGGAGAACTGCACACACCCTATACATTTACTGAAAAGCAGTTTTTGTGATTCCTGTACAGCTCAGCATGTTCTGTAGAAGGACACTTAATGTGAATCGGATATCCATCAATACAGCCAATTACTCTGCTGAAGTGCCCATATTCACAGTAGTGTACCTTAAAGGTGGCCTGATCAGCAGCATCAGGGAACTTAATTTTCAGTTCACACAAATCTCCTGTTTCACTGTGGAAGGTTCCACATGTCCAAAACCTCAAGGTGAAGAGTACTTGTAAAAAATAAAGTATTGGAGTTCCCCTCACTGACTCCAGCCGGGTTTAATTTAAGTTAGCTCTAGGCTTCATTCGAGAAATCAGATTATTTAATTCCAGACTAGGACAAGTCTGAGCCTATTTTTAATCCATGTCTGAGAAAGACATTTCAACAAGTCCTGGTTTAAGATGCAGTTTAGTCTAAAACTTGGTCTTAATCCCTGTAAACCAGGTCTCAGCGTATCAGAGGTTTCAGAGCTCTAATAAAGAGCAGCACAAATATGACTTTATTCTGCTGATGATCATGATTTTACATGATCAATGATTTTCTGCACCATTCCCTGCCATGGTGGTTATGCTTTTGCTACTGTGTGTGTGTGTGTGTGTGTGTGTGTGTGTGTGTGTGTGTGTGTGTGTGTGTGTGTGTGTGTGTGTGTGTGTGTGTGTGTGTGTGTGTGTAAACACATAGCTCGAAAAGTTTGAAATGAATTGTGATAAACCTCTGTAGGGTGCAGAGTGGGGCTCACATCCACGAGGTCTTCAAGGTCAGCTTCATGAATTATTAGTCAAAAACTGACAAAAAGCCTCAAAACTGAGAAATTGTGATTATTGTTGGTGTCGTGTTACTAATGTCGGTTGTTTATTCTGTTATGTGTACACATACGTGGTAAATAAAGCTGATCCTGATTCTCCTTCTTGTTCCTCTTAGCCTGGGAGATCTACCTATTTATGTTATATGTACCTATGTTGCCAATTTTAAGACTTGCTGAGGATTTTTTTAAAGATATCCTGATAGCCACAGAACTTTCATTTTTGATTTTTTTTTACTGTAAAACTGCTTTTACGAGAAAGGGGAAGCATTTCTCATAATATTTAGGTGAAACTGGGCTCAGAGGGGAGAGCGGGCTTTGGTCATCAAAGTGCGATTCTGAGGTGACCGAGCTGCACGATGGCAGAAACATTTCTCCTGGGGCTCTTCTGTAAGTGCACTTCATATTTCATATTTCAGCTCTTCCACTGTGTGTAAAACTTTAAATAAACTTGAGCGTCCTTTGTCTTCAGTTCTGAACTCGCTGCTGTGCCACACAACAAACCAAGGTTGGTACATTTTTATTATACGTACAGAGGAATGAGTCTGAATATGAAGCAGTTACAGATTGATTTTCTCTGAACTGAAGCATAGAGATATTTAAGGGTGAGGACCCAGCATCTTCCACAAAAACATTCATTATTGTTTCAGCAGGTTTGTTGTTGAATCAAAGTTTTCCAGGATGAGAGAAACAAAATCTGCACAAAGTGCTGAGAACAATAATCATGATTTATGACTGAAGGACTGACCTTTGATGACGTTTGTCCTTATTACGATTATTCTGCATCCTAATTTAGTCAAACCTAAAAGCACAAAAGGTCACGGTGATCATCGCTGCATCTGCTGCAAGAAGCTTTGCTCACATTACCATGACATCCTGCTGAAGCTTGCGTGTTACAGGTGACGTTTGCCGAAACGTTTATTCGTGTAAAACTGGCGCATCTCGCCTTACCGAACATCCTGCGCTAACTATGAGCCTGCACTAAAATGCAGGAATACACTTTGGATTTTGGCTGATCCTCAAGGTGAAACCTTTTTTTTTCTGTTAGTTTCTCTCATTTCCTTTAAGATACTAAAGCTTTTATTTCCCCAGCTCACTTCCTCCTGCCATCTTAGTTTCATTTTGATTCATGATTTGATTAGGGAGGGGGTGTCTGTAGCTCAGGAGGTCGGAGCGGGTCATCTACTAACTGGAAGGTTGCTGGTTTGATCCCTGACTCCCCCAGTGTGCGTGCCAACGTGTCTACAGGCACGGTGCTGATGTGTTCCTCGTGTTAGATGTTAGATGCTGTGGTACTCAGAGGAAACCCACAATTTGTTGCAAAATGCTCCTCCAGCTGTTTCTTTTTGATACACTTACTTTTCCAAATTTTGTTGACCCGTCCCAACTCTTTCAGATGTGAGGCTGCCATCAGATTCAAAATTAGCTGAACAGCATCACTGTGTTCAAAAGAATTATAATAATATCATGATTTAAACTCAGGAAAAATGGCAGTTTTTACTGGCATCAGCCACACGTCGCAGTAGACAGACAGATGCTGTGATTCCTTATTTACACTGCCAGCAGCTTGGACCTGCTGTATGTAAAGCCTCATGCTGAGTGTTTTCTCCATCATCTCTGTGATGCCCTGTTCTCTTTTTGAATGTAATGGGGGGATTTACACACTGAACTTCATGTTGTGTTCACCTGAAACTGGAAACGAGACTATAAACTCATCAGGAAAGTGTTTACTGACATCACACAGAGCTGAGGGCCATTTTCCCACAGGCTTCAATACAGTGTTAATTTCGTTGACAAAATATTTTCTTCATAGGTTTCGCCAATGACCTTTTCTTCATGACGAAAACGAGATGATAACTAAATTAAAGCCACCTACAAGGATAAAAACGATGACGAAATTAATTTACAATTTAATTGACACTTTCGTCTTGACGAAAGTGTCAATTAATTTCGCAAGAAAATTAATTTACACTTTTGAAAATGGTTTCATCTCAACGAATCGTCATCATGTTTATCCTTCTAGGTGGTTTTCATTTAGTAATCATCTCGTTTTCGTCATAAAAAAAGGGTCGTTGATGAAGACTATGACGAAAATATTTCATCAATGAAATTAAGACTGCTTCAATATAAACAAAGGTCAAGGGCAGCTACAGGCGTCGCCCTTATTAGACATTAGAAAGAATGCAGATGCAGTCTCTGATTCTTCCCTCTCTGCCTCACAGCTCGTCTGACTGTGAGCTCCAGCTACTCTCAGCTGTTTGAGGGCGACTTTTTGTCTCTGAGCTGTGAGGGGGGGGGCAGCTCTGCTGGATGGACTCTGAGGAGGAGCACGGCCAAACGACAGAGGGCTCTGTGTGGAGATGGGTGGGGGAAACAAGCTGATTCTTCTTGTACCATCTCCTACATCTTCAGACGGGACAGCGGTGTTTACTGGTGTGAGTCCAGAGAGGGAGTAAACAGTAGCACCATCAGCATCACTGTGACTGGTAAGCTGAGCGTGTGTTGTTAGTGCTGATGAAGCTGAGTGTAAACGGATGAAATGCTGTAGTTTGTCTCTGTGTTGAGGTGGATCAGTGATCCTGCAGAGTCCCGTCCTCCCTGTGATGGAGGGAGATGACGTCACTCTGCGCTGTAAATCTAAGACCTCACCTTCACCCCCCCCAGCTGCTTTCTATAAAGATGGCTCCCTCATCAGGAATGAGCCTACGGGTCACATGACCATCCACCATGTTTCCAGGTCTGATGAAGGCCTCTACAAGTGTAACATCAGTCCTCATGGAGAGTCTCCATCCAGCTGGATCACTGTTACAGGTGTGAATTTTAGTATGATCAACAATTAATTAATTCATAGACCGTATAAAAGATGGGTGCAGGCACTGTTTTGTTATGTGGCCTCGAGCTTTTTGGCCATCACCACCTCAGTCTTTTCAAACCAGGTGTGACAGCTGAGGGGCAGATGCAACTGTAAAACCAAGGACACTGTATGCTCTTTGGCTAAAGACTTCTGATTTATTCAGTATATATAAAGTGTTTAGTGAGGCCACAGAGTAAGGGAGCTGAGGGTGGTTTTTCCATAGACTTCTACACCAACCAGCACTCTTTTTAATAACCACAGGCGTTGCCCCCCGGTGGCCATTAGAAAGAATGCAGCTTAAATGCACCTCCATGCTGGCTGACTAAACCAGAAAGCTGCGTCCATCTTTTATACCGTCTATGATTTCATCCATGTAACCACATGAACAGATTCTCTCTACAGGTAAACCTACAGCCACAGCCCCGCCTTCTACATTAGCCCCACCCATTACATCATCTCCATCTTCTGCCTCAACTCTGCTTTCTGTTTCAGTCCCACCAATCCCATCCACTGCCATGGCTTCTCCTTTTACAGCTCCGCCTCCGACTTCAGCTGCACCCCCTCTCTCCACCCACCTGGAGTTTCTGTTGAGAGTGGTCTGCCACCTGCTGGTGTTCTGCCCATGTTTCATCACCACTGCACTCATGGTGCATTTATATCTACGAAGACCCTCAGGTAACTGTCACTGCCAAATATGCAGCCGATCACTCTGTTAAAGGGGAGCTGTCAAAAGAATCAAAGAAATCGTAGGAATGAAATAATTTATAAAATATTATCGATTTTTCCATTATATTTGTAAATTTCATCATTGTTTCTTTTTTAAGTTTATTTCCCATTTACATTTCCCCCCTATTCATTTCTGTATTTTTTTCTGTTATTTGTAATCACAGAAGAAAACACAGGACTACAAGAGAGTGGAGGAAAAGTCTAAAATACATTTAAAAAAAAAAACATAGGCCGAGGTCGTGCACAGGCAGGAAGTCTGCATGACTACACAGAAGGCAGACGAGAGGCAAAAATCTAAAAGTAAGCAAGAGGTGATATAGAAAGGACAAAAGGGAGATCCAGAGGACACTGGGAGAAGCTGAGAACGACAAGAAAAAAACTAGGATAGTTTGAAAAATGACGAGCACAGATATTCATGCAAAACCACAGGAGTGTGATTGTATAATGAGGGCAAAACAATTTAACACAGGAAGACATTCATCACCAAAATAAAAGACAGAACAGGAGTCAAACACAAAGAAACCAAAGAAAAGATTTAAACAATAAAAAGGATCAAAACTCCAGAAACTCCTCTGTGAATCGCCACCTTATTGTGGTGGAGGGGTTTGTGTGTCCCAGTGATCCCAGGAGCTATGTTGCCCAGGGCCTTGTCCCCCTGATAGGGTCTCCCATGGCAAATTGGTCCTGGGTGAGGGTCCAGACAAAGAGCTGTTCAGAAGACCCCATGTCTGCAACAACGAGGGAACAGTTTACCCTGCCTGGAATAGGGTTACCGGGGCCCCACCCCGGAGCCAGGCCTGGGGAGGGAGCTCGAGGGAGAGCATCTGGTGGCCAGGCATTAGCCCATGGTGCCCGGCCAGGCGCAGCCCGAAGAGGTTATATGGGCCCGCCCTCCTGTAGCCCCACCACCCACAGGAGGCGTCATAGGGGTCGGGTGCAGTGTGTGTCGGGCGGTGGCCAAGGGCGGAGGCCCTGGCTATCAAGACTGGCTATTGGGACATGGAATGTCACCTCTCTGGTGGGGACGGAGTCTGAGCTAGTGCGTGAGGTTGAGAGATACCAGCTAGATATAGTTGGGCTCACCTCAATGCATGACCTGGGCTCTGAAACAGTCTCCTGGAGAGGGGCTGGACTCTGTTCCAGTCTGGAGTTGCCCTCGGTGAGAGGCGGTAAGCTGGGATGGGTATTATTCTATCCCCCCGGCTTGCTGCCTGCATGTCGGAGTTTTCACCGGTGGACGAGAGGGTAGTTTCCCTGCGCCTTCAGGCCAGGGAACGGGTCCTGACTGTTGTTTGCGCTTATGCACCGAATGATAGTTCAGAGTACCCACCCCTTTTTGGAGTCCCTGGGCAGGGTGCTGGAGAGTGCTCCATCCGGTGACTCCATAGTCTTGCTGGGAGACGTCAACGCTCACGT
Organism: Archocentrus centrarchus; assembly: GCF_007364275.1. Taxonomy (NCBI): domain Eukaryota; kingdom Metazoa; phylum Chordata; class Actinopteri; order Cichliformes; family Cichlidae; genus Archocentrus; species Archocentrus centrarchus. The sequence goes on along the minus strand of NC_044369.1, from coordinate 2,292,160 downwards.
GGACAATGACAGTGAAACCTGGAGGGGCGTGACTGGGAGGAATGGCCTGCCCGATCTGAACCCAAATGGTGTCTTGTTATTGGACTTCTGTGCAAACCACAGTTTGTCCATAACAAACACCATGTTCGAACATAAGGATGTCCATAAGTGCACCTGGCACCAGGACACCCTAGGTCGCAGGTCAGTGATCGATTTTGTAATTGTATCACCAGATTGTTCTGGACACTCTGGTGAAGAGAGCAGCTGAGCTGTCAACTGATCACCACCTGGTGATGAGTTGGATCAGGTGGCGGGGGAAGATGCTGGACAGACCTGGCACACCTAAACGTATTGTGAGGGTGCGCTGGGAATGCCTGGCAGAAGCCCCAGTCTGGGAGATCTTCAACTCCCACTTATGGCAAAACTTCGACAGCATTCCGATGGAGGCTGAGGACATTGAGTCCAAATGGACCATGTTCCACACCTCCATTGTTGAGACTGCTGCCCAGAGCTGTGGCTGCACGGTGGTTGATGTCTGTCATGGTGGTAACCCCCGAACCAGATGGTGGTCACCGGAGGTGAAGGGAGCCATCAAGCTGAAGACGGAGTTCTATCAGGCTTCGTTAGCCTGTGGGACTCTGGAGGCAGCTGACAGGAATCGGCTGGCCAAGCGGAACGCAGCTTGGGTAGTGGCTGCAGCAAAAACCCGGTGTGGGAGGAGTTCGATGAGGCATCGAAGCGATTCTGGCAAACAGTCAGACGACTCAGGAGGGGAAAGCAGTGCTCCACTCACACTGCTTATAGTGTGGGTGGGGTGCTGCTCACTTCAACTGACGCTATAGTCGGACGGTGGAAGGAATATTTCGAGGACCTCCTGAATCCCACTGACGCCTTCTGTAGTGGAAGCAGAGTCTAGTGGAGTGACCTCTCCGGCTCAGGGACGAGTTGCTGCCCCAAGTGGAGGAGTTCAAGTATCTCGGGTCTTGTTCATGAGTGACGGGAGAAGGGAGTAGGAGAGCTTTGGGTAGTGACCGAAAAAATAAGAGCGCGAATACAAGCAGCAGAAATGAGTTTCCTTCAAAGGGTGGCTGGCCTCTCCCTTAGAGATAAGGTGATGAGTGCAGCCATCCAGGAGGGGCTCAGAGTAGAGCCGCTGCTCCTCCACATCGAAAGGAGCCAGTTGAGGTGGCTCAGACATCTGATTGGGATGCCTCCTGGCCACCTCATGGGTGAGGTGTTCTGGGCATGTCGCACCGGGAGGAGGCCCCGTGGTAGACCCAGGACACGCTGGGGAGATTATATCTCTCGGCTGGCCTGGGAACGCCTTAGGGTCCCTCCGGATGAGCTGGAGGAGATGGCTGAGGACAGGGAAGCCTGGGCTTCTCTGCTTAGGCTCCTGCACCCGTGACCTGGCCCCCAATAAGCGGAAGAGAATGGATGGATGGAAAACTCCAGAAACATGACACGATTTTCACGGCTGTGAATTAGGTTGGGCTCTAAGGCTGAACTTGCTGCTTTGTATCAGTTCATATCACAAATAAAAGGACACAGTGCGTACTTGTCGTCTTGTTCTAATCGCTGTCTGTGTTTCCCTCTGTGCTGCACACAGATGGTTTGGACCGTAAAACATATTTGCAGCACAAGAAAGGGGAGTGTGTTCTCCCACAAACATGGGAGAACACGGCTTCCGTGTCCAGACGAGGACCCGCCCACACTCACAGGTAAAGGAGTGGTTCACAGAAACACGGTGGAAACGCGGGCACATTCTTAAGCGTTTCGCCGGTTCACTGAAACCAGCACCGGCACAAGCACCGGCACCTCGGCGGTGGAAAAGTAGCATGAGAGGGGCTGTCCCTAATATGATGATCTCAGGATCAACACTGGCTGTATGCACAGAAGCTCCACCCACCCACTGTTTAAACCTGTTTGTAAAGGGCACCCAATCAGAAGAAAGTTGCCCTAAAGGGGAGGGTAAAGGAAGCTAAAACAGCTGATATTACCTCGATTTGACCCCACATGACCTCTTTGTCTCCACAGTAACAGTGCTGCCCACCGAATCTGAGCAGAGATTGGCCGAGGAATTTGGCATCACAGAGGTCACCACCGAGCATCAGTTCTAAACTGCAGCGATCGGAGAAGATTTTATCTCATGTAAAAGCAAACATTAAATCAAATGTATCATTAAAACTTTTTTAAATTACAGTTTCCAGAACAGTTTTATTATACACTGATTGTTTCTTTTCATTCACCTTTTTTTACTGTTTATACTCCACTCTGCATTTAATCATTAGTTATTATTAATCTCTGTCTCTCTCCCCCCTCAGCAGATGGCCCCCCCCTCCCTGAGCCTGGTTCTGCTGGAGGTTTCTTGCTGTTAAAGGGAGTTTTTCCTTCCCACTGTCACCAAATGCTGCTCATAGGGGTCATTTTGACTGTTGGGTTTTCTCTGTAATTACTGTAGGGTCTTTACCTACAATATAAAGCACATTCAGGTGACTGTTTGTTGTGATTTGGCGCTATATAAATAAAATTGAATTGAATTTAAAATATGAGGTAATACTTAAACAAACAGCTGGAACTACGAAACCACAGAGACTCATGACTCAAAGAAAAACAAACCCTGGGAAGCGGTCGAACTCTAAAGAAGTACAGATAAAGAATACCAGGGAAATTCACAAATATAAAAATATACCATAAATATACAAAGAATCAATCAGAATATATAAAGTAGGTCAAAGAGCTCAAAAGCCTGGACCTGAGCCCCTTGAGACTGATGCTGGACCTTTAATCATGTGACCATCCTTCAGACTCTTAAAGTGTGTTTTATTCACTCATTTTATTTAACTTCGAATTCATGCTAATGCATGGCAATAATAATAGAGGTATGCCTTTGGTTGTACTCGGGTCCATTTTAGTATCAGTGTCCGTATTTTATTTATTCAAATAAATCTTGACATACATTTATTTAATAAGTTGAATTTGCATATTGGTTCTACAGGTATGGACTGAAATAAGTGAAACATCATGTGGCATTGTTTTTTATTTGTTAACTTTGTCAACTTATTATATTTAACAGCAAATATTTGCGTGGGGTTGATTACGAGGATAATTTTCAGATATTTGAATCCCTGCTTAGACCAGCTGACGGAGACCTGTGTTGCCCAGCTCCCTCATACCATCGCTGCTTCTGATTGATTTTATATCCTAAAGCTGACACATAATCACGAAGACTTTCATGAGTGTGGGGATGGAAAGAAGTGGGTTTTAATATTAGCAGATTATCGTCCACAAAGAGAGCCAGCTCACGATTTATCTTTGTCTAATTTTCTGTATGTTGAGTCTGCAAATTTTGATGTTTAGATTCCAGCAGAGGTTCAATAACAATCACATTAACTCTGACCTTTGAGTTGCAATCTTTGTACAACAAACTGACTCATGCAGTTAGATTTTTATGATCTACACACACGAGGCTGATAATATAAATGTTATATAAATGTTGCAAAAGCAGTTTCTTTTTCAAAGATAACATAAATAAAATTTAATGTCTTCCAGCTCAGACGTCGTAGAGCAGAAACAATGCCAATGCTGCGGGTTCGACTCCTGTGAGCAGGGGCGCAGCTATATACTTTCTCAGGTGTATGGGACACATTGCCCTGCCACACCTTTTACTATATAATTCCTTCTTCTTCCAAAACTGTCCATTAGTTACATAAATGCAAAGATTATAATTAACAGTGGCCCCACATGAACATGGCTGAATATGATGAGGAAAAAAATAGCACTAAAGAGCGCTAAAACCCCCCACCCACCCCCGTCTGGCGCCCCTATACGTTGCTCATAGTGCATACCGACTTTTTGCGCCACTGCCTGTGAGAAAATCTGCAGTCATGTTCATGGTTCTCAGAGATATTTAACCAGTGTTTCACTGACCAGAAGCCAAGAAAAAATAAACACTGTTGTACTCAGAAATGTATTTAGAGCTCAGTGAGTGACAAACTTTCCCACAGAAAGAGAGTTCACACTTTCCAAAGCACAGACGAATATCTGACGTCAGCAGTCAACCAGCAAATGTGAACATTAACCTGTTAAACACGCCCTGAGAAATGAGCGAAATGATCCAGTGAGGGTGTTCAGCTCCACTTTACTGCAGGGTGACCCAAATAAACTGAACGTGAAGCAGTGTGTATGTGCAGGACGTGACTGATGTCTGCAGGTGGTCTGCAAACATAAACTAACTGCTCAGTCGACGTGTTTGGCACCAATAGCAGAAACTAAAGTTATTTTTATGGCTTGATGTTATATTCTTCGTCCGCGCGTATATTCCACTTTTTCTTATTGTTTCAGCTCCTGTTGGTTCGTACTTAAACAGGGATGCACCTGCAGGTCGATGCGTCTCCTCTGGAGATCAAAATGTGGGATCACGTTCAAAGAGAAATGGCTTCATAAATTTTTGAGATTAGTGCAAAAAAATCTAATCACTGAAAAAATGTAAAACTAATTTAAAAGAAAGAAAGAAAAGACTTCAGAGAGTTTGTTTCTTCAAACAGAAATGCAAAGAAATCTTTGAGGCTTTGCCTCCCTTTAAATAATCCACATCTGTCCTTGAGATCAGCTCAGTTCACTGTTCAACACCAAAAGTTTTTTTTTCTTTTTTTTAAACCCTTTAAACTATAAATTGTAAACTGGTTTGTTTTAAAATGTCACTGAGACACATCAAGGCCAGTTTTTAATCTTTGGTGGGGGAAAAAGTCAGATTTAATGATTATTAATGAGATTTGGGACTTTTTTTGGAGTTATCAGTTATACTGTGTCTATAAACTGTTTAATGTGCAGCAACCCTCTTATTCATATTTTTCAGTTGCAAATAACTTACAGTGACAGTTTAAGGTAACATAATTATGTTATAACAACAGTAACAAAAAGGTTTTGTGATATTGACCAAACTATAGTGTGTAATTATGACGTTTGACACTAGATGGCAGCACTCTGCAGGTAATCTGCACACTGAGTTTAAATCAGGTCTCCTCATGATGGCTCATATGTGTGTATCACTGACTCATAGTACATCAATTATCATAAATATATGGTTTTTACACTTCTCTCTGTGGTTTGGGCTCTTTAAATATTCCTCATTAATTCTTGTTTTCATTTAGGAGAAAAAGAAGAAATTTGAAAGCTATTATTTTAGCTTTTGGGTGTTCCTGCTGCAGACACGCTTGGGCTCTTTGCTCAAAGATGCAGCTGGAATACAAACACTGTGAAGGTCTTAGATGCACATAATAATAATAATAATAAATCACTTTAGAGGTTAAATAAAATGTCAGTAATAAACTCTTATGGCAGGCTCTATAAAATGCACGGACACAGCTACTCACATGTTCATCAGAGCTGAATAAATCGTCACTCTGAACAGAGATGGATGTTCAAAGTCTGGCTAATAATTTCTCTGTCTTCTCTTTGAAATGAGTGTTCTGATCTGGAGGTTTTCTTTTTCATTTGTAACAATGTAACTGAGAAGAATGATGAACAAAACTACTAAAGTAAGACCTGTGCCGCCATATTTGATGTTAGGATGATGAAGTCTCATCTCAAACAGCTTTAACTTAGATTGCAGATCAGCCTCTGCTGCATGAAGCAGCTGTAGCTGCGCTGCCCGTGGAGTCGCCTCAGCATAGACACCAGTCCACCAGCAACACACACACACACACACACACACACACACACACACACACACACACACACACACACACACACACACACACACATTCACACTGCTGCTTCACAAAACCCTGTGGGTGAAGCACATCCAAACACCATATCTGCTGTGTGTGTGTGTGTGTGTTATTATTGTCAGCTCTGCAGGAAGAGTTTAATTGGTAAATACACAACAGGTAAGCCGGTCAGCTCACCTGGACCTCGCAGCTGCAGCAATGCTGGATAGTTTTTGTAGCAGACACATTTTAATGAATGCTTGTGGAGTAATTTTTGCGTATACCACTGGTTTATTATTTATTCATCGCCGTGTTGAAAATGACTATTTCACAGGGAAACCTGTGAAATAGAATGTTGGTGATGACCCCTGACCCCAGCCCTGACTGATGAGCCCTAACTCTGTGTTTTGGTGAAGCAATAAAGGATTTTTGGAGGGAAAAAGTTAAAGACCTTTTTGATTCATGTCAGCCAGAATGATTGTTTCTTGTTATGTTTTTGGATCTGCTGTCTTTGGCTCTCACCGACAGTCCAAAGTCTCACATTATAACTGTCGGTTTAAATGAACTTTAGTCTGAATCTCTGAGATGGCCCGCCGGGTCTCGCCTCTCAAAGGCCCGTCGCTGAGAACGTTTTCAGAATCTTTAATGATATTAAAAAAAGAGTATCACAGCATTTTATGAATGCTTTTAAAGACCATTATCCTGTGTTTGGGAACAAAATAAAAACTTAGTGCTCTCAGAACATTTTTGACACAAACACTAATCTAGCTGCAAAGGAAGATGTGACTGAAATGCAGCTCCAGATCAGGACCAAGGCATAAATCCTGGAATTTTATTCACGTTCTTTGACAATGGCATAGTGGGATATGGCTCGGTGAAGCTCTGAGGCTCTTCTAGTTTGGTGTTGTTCTTGGAGGATTGGATTTTCAGTAGTAAACTTAAATTAGTCCATCCATCAAAATAAAACGCAACAAAAGGAGACGGCACTGCTTCTGCCTGAGATATTAAAGCTGCTCTCTGCTCTCCTCTTTATGAGCTTCTCCATTGTTTTCACAGCAGCGCAGAAAAAGAGACCACATGAAGTCATGAAGTCAGATCCACCCATGTGTGTTATTACTTCTGCCTGTTGTGTACAGTGAAGCAGCCAGCCAACGACTGACCGTCTCTGATCTCCATCACGCCGGTCTTCGAGGCGCGTAACCGCATCCTCGCCCCTCTGACGTCAAACCCAGACCGGTTGGTCCACCGTGACTGAACACTGAGAGGACCGCAGACAAAACAGAGGGGAGAGAAGTCTCGGTCCTTGGTGTCTTTCACCATCTGCCGTCCTCCACCTCTGAGTTTGGACGCAGCGCTCCCAGAGGAGCACAACCGCTGATGCATTGAGGTCAAGGCGGGCTTGGCAGCCATCTTGTTTTTGCAGTTTCTCCATCTACTCAGCTGGAGTTCGGACCTCATGACCTCAGTTTATAGCTTGACTCAAAAGATAAAACCAGGACCAGAAATGGGCACCGCGGGGTTATAGCTGATGACAACTCAGGCAACATCCCAATAAAAAGACTGGCCTCGAGAATTTGCTCAAACTTTTCTGACCTCGTGTGAAAACTTCACCTGTAGGTTGGTGATGACCAACAGAAGGACTGTGGACCACCTGTGGACCACCTGTGGACCGGTCCATTTCTCCATTTTTAGACTTTTTTGAACACAAGACAACAGATATCATCCAAACCACTACTTAAAAACACTTCAAGAGGCAGACTGAAGGAGCAGGGTATTGAACTATTGACCTTCTGATAAGTAGATGACCTGCTCTGCAGCAGCAAGAATCACTAAAGGCCAACATATTAATCATTCTATTAATTATGTTCAATTTGATTCTATTAAAGTCCTTCACGGCTCCAGAACCGATGTCCCTGTACCATCCGGCACCCAACCGGAGAGCCTGGTCCTCACATTAAAGTCTACCAAGTGTTTGCTGTCAGGAGGAACTCCAGCTCGTTCAGTCCGACTTATTTATATTGGTTAACTTTCTTGAAAATATTCTCGTAGCTTTATGAGTTTCAATTTTATTCTTAGTTTCCATATTTTGTTCTTCATCATCAGACTGACGGTTTTCATCTTTTCTCAGAGTTTTTGGTTTGCACTCCTGCTCATATGATTGGATTTTACTGTGTGTATTTTGTGTTTTCATGGAGCGCTGGTTTGATAACTGTTACACAAATAAAACAAAAGTAGGTGAAATGAAGAGGTAAAAATAACAAACTCAAATCGTCCATCGAGTGCCACAGCAACAAACTCTGATACGGAGAGAGTTTATTTAAAGGTTATTATAAACCGCCCACTGGGTTTTTAAAGTTCCCACTGCAGTTGTTAATTAATGCATTTTGGTATCATCAGTGTTATTAGCTGTTTGAAAAACAGAAGCACAGAGAGGATTTCTGGGAGGATAATAAATGAAAAGTTTCAGAGAATGGAGCACAAATTTCATCCAAATCTTTAGTTTATCTATTTGGATCTTCCTTTTTTCTAATGTCGCCACATACGTTTTCCAAAGTGTTACAATTTAGAAAGATCTATCATTATATGTAAACAACGCTGCTTTTTGTGCTTAAATATAACATTTGTTTTTCTGTGTAATGAGTAGAAATCTGACTCCTGCAGTGGAAGAATTAAATCTAAATTCGGGTGGTTCTTTCGGTCTTTAGTCTTCTCCAGGAGAGCTTCTCTCATGATTTCATGACACATGGCTGGAAATGTCAGAAAATCCTCGGTGGGACTATTTCTTTGCGTGGTTGGACATTTTCCATGAGTGATGGTGTGATGATCTTGGCTATTTTCACATGCCTGCCCCTCGTCCGACGCACCGAGGCGTCCCCGAGCTGCTGTAACTCATCTCAGAGGAGATTTATGAGCCTCTGCTGTCCGTCCCACTCTCTGCTTTGGAAGCTAAAATTGTTTATGAAGAGTTAGGAAAAGATGCTCGTCTGACTGGAGCTTTAAGTTTTAGCCCTGTTTTCCTTTCTGCGCAGCAGATGTCTTCGTTCAGCTGCGGCTTGAAGGCGCGCACACCGTCTTCTTCCCGGTTCACAAATTTAACACGTCGGACACGAGCGACCTGTGGAAACAGAGTAACTGGCCTCTGTGGACTCGTTTCCAGCTCCGGCAGGGTGGGTGGTCCGTCCACATTTCTCCATTACACATCACTCTGCAACGAGTGCACAAAGATACATGCAGAGGAGTCTGACACAAAGGAAGGAGTAAGCTTTGCTGTGAGGAGAGTTTTATGTGGGTTTTGTGGTGTCACCTCCATCCTTTACATTTCAATAATCATGTTAAATTACTGCACATATTACAGCCACAAAGTCAGTGTTAGGAGGAGGGTGGGTGGGTCATCAGCAGGGCTGAACTTTGTAGCACATTTTGTTCAAGTTAGCAAAGCAGCAGCGCGTGCTAACAGCTCCGAATACAGCGTTAGGATACGTGACGTGAGGCCGCTGTGATTGTGCCCATAGGTTTACCATTATTACACTATACCCTCGTTATAGCATTAAGCTACTGCTTTAGCACAAAACACCCACAGGATGTCTGTACCCCCAAATTAGCCAATCACATGACAGCAACACACGGAGTCTTCCTCACCACGTCTACACGCTGCAGAAGGTTAAACCAAGCATCAGAAATAAGGAAGAAACGTGATTTAAGTGACCTTGAAGGTGGCACGGTTGTTGGTCTGAGAGGTTCAGAAACTGATGATCTGCTGGGATTTTCCCCACACGACCATCTCCAGACGGTCTGAAAAAGCGAGCAGCAGCAATTAAGCACCTTTAATCCCTGTCCTGTTTTGGGTTTTAAATTCAAATAGATACCACACCTCCACGTGTCTGTATTTGGAAGAACACTTACAGATATTTGTAAAACCAGATTAATGCGATCACAGCAGCTGCTTTCATTCCACATCCAAACAGTTTACTGTCTGTTTCTGTGGAAACATTCAGTCACTAACACACTGGTACAATGTTTGATCCAGTACTAGTGGAAGATACTGGGCCACACATATTTATCCTGCACGTTCTTTATATCAAACTCCTATTTATCAGAAAACCCTCAGCTGTGCTGTACCATCATTTCTGCTGCCGAGGCTTGTTTTGAGACTCCCTCTGCAGGCTTTATTCTGGGTTACAGTACACACACTCCGTTGCATCCACCCACAGGTCCAGTGTTTGGTTACTGTCCTGCTGATTTACGAGATAAACGGCGCCATGTTTCCGGGCTTCGCTCGCCTTTTTAAAACCAGCTACATGCGACGTCAGATCAGAGCGTCACCGACCTCATCTGCTGTTGATCAGTCGCCTCCTTTAATGTTGGACCAGAGGTTTTACTGCCAGCCTCCACCCTGCAGAGCCTCAAGGAGTCAGGTTCACCGGGACGCTGCCTGTAAGCAGGTAGAGAGCGTATTTATGAAGATATAAAAGTACAGAAGGGTCATCGAGAAAAACAAACAAAACAAAAACAAAACGATGAAATATGGGTGCAGAAACTGCCTTTCATCACGAAAACTGAATTAAAAAGTCAAACCAGTCGCCTCAGTGGATACATGTAAGGCTTTATGACAGCATTTACAATTATGCTGAGATTAAATGTGAATTCAGTGATGGTGTTTGACCTTCATTCTCTTTGTTTTTACAGCAACACTCCTGCCATTTATCATGGTTAATTATATCTATTGGATGGTTGATGAGTCAGCCATAATTGTGAGGAGTAAATTATGAATGGAAACATTTTCACAGCAGTTATTTTGTCTGTAGGTTCTGTTGTGAGGCTGAAACCCTGTGAACTCTTACAGACACGTTTCTGCCTGTTGGCAGTTCATTAAAGTCGGTTTTCTGTCAGCAGATTTGATGAAAGTGTGAACAAAGAGCTGCTGCGAGTCCCAGAAACGATCAAATCAATCAGATAAACTTCATTTAGAGAGCGGCTGTCAAACAATCAGGTGCAAGAAATATAACAAAAAAACCTCACACGCACACGAGAAAATACACCAGTTGCAATAATAGGATCAATAAAAATAGCAGTCAATAAATATCACATAAAAATGGAATAAATAAAATTGTCAATTGTTGATAAAACAAAACAGAATAAAAAAGATATTCTGATACTGTGTCAGTGCAGCAGTTAGCAAAAAGAAAAAAAACAAATATGGTTCAAAATTTTACACAAAATAAATCACCATTAAAGCAATAAAATTATAAAAATAAAATATGAAAATAACATATCAAGAAATTAAAAAAAAAGAGTAAGATAAATAAAAAAGGTTTCACTGAAGTGTCAGCTTACTTACAATAACTATAAAACAAGCAAACAATAAAATTAATTCACAACTGCCTGAAACATTACAGAAATAAATCATACATAGTAAAGCACTAAAATGATAAAATAAATACATAAAAATAAATAAAAATCAAGTGTTGATAAATATAGAATAAAATTATAAATAAAACAGATAAATGATGTGTTAACTATATCAATAGGGAAGCTCCATTTTTCTCAAGAAATGTGTCACTTTCCACCTAAATGACTCGTTCCTCACATTAAATCAGCCGACAGTAAAAAAAAAAATACACAAAAGTTAAAAATATGAAAAGGCAGAAACTCAGATTATTGCCCAGGCTGTGGACAGACTTTCTTCTGCCTCGTACTTCACCTTTTAATTTTATATTAAACAAATGATGAAATACAGTGAAAATGCTGAACATGATAAATTTATAACATCATAAAACCCAGTTTGGTGTTAGTTTACATTTAAATAGCAGCTCCTCGGTTCCATCGGTTCCTCCAACATCCTGCAGAAAGCTTGTTTTTGTTCTGCTTCATCTTCAGAAGAGCATCTTTGTGAGAGGCCGTCTAAAGCAGTAATATCAATACAAAAACCAACAGGTAGCCTCTTTAAACAAATAATATAGGTGCAATTTGTGCTCTGCTGTTGATCTAAGTCAGCACCCATGCAGCATCATTTTGCATTAATTGCAGCTGATTTATTGCACTCTTCAGCAGTGTGGAGAGCGGGGCGGGACTGCAGTCTGGCCTCCTGGTTATAAAAGTGTGTTTCAGTCGCTCTGATGCGTGCTATTACAACCTGCAGCAAAGCCACCGTACCGCTTTGCTGCAGGTGAGGAATTTTTACTGTTTTTTCCAGACTTTAGATCAAGGTGACAAAGTTCTCAATGCCAAAGGGAGCAGGACACATTGTTGATGAAGTTACCTGAGAAGGAGATCTTACAGATATCACAGTTTCACTGTAGTGATTTTTGTCTGATGCAGCAGTGACACACAGATCATATCTGCACTGAAGCTGGATCAGAAGGTGTTTCCTTGACTCTCAGTGAAATTCTGGTTTTCAGCAGCAGATTCTTTGGTGCTGAAGCTGCACATTACTTCCAACAGTTTTAACCATGTTAACTTCTGGTATATCCAAGTGGCATCCTCCAGGGAGGAAGAATTGCCAAAGTGAGTGGATCCCCATAGAATCAAAGGCGAAATAGAAGCTTGAATGCTAAGTTGTCAAGTAATGCTAGCTTTCAGTTTTGCTGAGTGAAATTCTGATATTTCATTAGGCTGCGATAACGGAGTCCAGGAAACCAGAGCGTGGCATTATGGTGGCTGCATCCATTTTCTCTGTGGGTATATCAGATGTCTCCATACCCATAAACCTCAGCTGTGCAGCTGTGTCAGAAGCAATGTGTAGCACAGGAGTGATTCGAGTGTCCTTACTTGTCAGAGAGGTGAGTGGGTGGAAGTCCAATAGACAGCTGTCCACGAGTTCCCAGATGGAGCGCAGAGAGAGCAGGCAGGTGTCCAGCAGGTGGTGTTTGCAGTCCACGGACGGGTCGAGACTTAAGCAAACCAGACTTCAACAGAAGGATCAAACAGGTCACTGCGTGGGGAACAGAGAAGCCAGGTAAGCAACAAGAACAGACATAAGTCACACAGTAACGAGACAGATCTGTCACCAACGCGGCGAAGATGACCCGGTGGATCGATCCTTGGATACCGGCTGCTTGATTTCATGAACAGGAACAGGTGCAGGAGGGAAGAACCTGCCAGGAAAACTTCACCCCATGATGGAACGGAAGCATAACGCCTGCTCAGCAGCTCCACCTGATTACAAAAGAGGGAGGAAGAAAAAGCATAAAAAACAGACAGCAACCAAACCCAGCCCATCACCTGCTGGTCCATGACAGTAGGAGCCAGTTGGGGGACTTTTTATATCTAGGCTACCTCTTGGGTCAGGTGTTTCAGGTATGTCCAACTGGGAGGAGGCCCTGGAGCAGACCCACAACATGCTGGAGAGGACATGTCTCTCACTGATTTGGGAACGCCTTGGTGTCCTCTCAGAATAGCTGGAGGAGGAGGTGGCTGGGAGAGGGAGGTTTTTGCATTTCATCTTAGACTCCTGCCCCCACACCCAGACCCAGATATGTGGCAGAAAATGGATGGATGGATGGATGGATGGATGGATGGATGGATGGATAACCATTCAGTGACACATCAGGGACAGTTCTGGGGTTCAGTATCTTGCCCAAGTGGACTTTGACATCCAGAAGAAGTTTAGAAGAAGTTTGTGAAAGTGCAACATTTAAACATGGATTTGTTTGCTTTTGTCCGACTGATTCTGTTAAATATGGATCATAGATCAGCTGCTGTTTTTGAAGCAGCCAATCATGCACAGATCATCATGTATACAGAGGAAAACTTCATTTTCTCTCTTTATACAAGCATGGAGGAAATAATAAAATATTTCCCAGTGTCACATATGTTTCACCACGTTCAGCCACTCAGTGAAGACACTGATGACAACACTGATCTAAACACACTGCTTTTCCTCAGCTTAAGGCACAGAAACAAAAGCCTCTCAGAACAAAGGTCTGATGTTAGACAGGAGCTGAGGGATCCTGTACATTAGAAACCCTCTGACATCTGTTTCATTCCCCACAGTGACTCCTAAAAGATCACAGTGGGGTCACGAGCACCAGTAGGGGTCACACGGAGGGGAAACCCAACCAAAGGTAGACCACCCATCAGAGGGCTGCAGGTTGATGGAAAAACCAGGTTTAAGTATTACTCTGAGGGTTTTTTTTCTCATTTTCAGTGTTTTTTTCATAAAGGTTTTCATAAAATGGAGGAAAATTGTATTTCTTGGACTTGTCTTTCTGTACATTTGTAGTTCCTATAGTTCTCGGGCCAATTTAGCATCAACTAGGATGTTCCAGAAGAAGGTCGATCTCCATGGGACCCACCCCATAATTCACAGCAGCTTACAGATCGACCCCAAAGACTGGTGATCTCTCCCCTGACGGATCAGAGCTATTTTGGGGCAGGATGGGGCCTAAAAAAACATCTGGCAGGTGTTGTGGTTGATCAGTAAGTATCTTATAAATGTAACAAAACATTTTCCAATTCTTTCCTAATATTTTAGATGTTAGATGTTCCTACAGTCTCCCACATTTTCCAGCACCTACAACCACAGCCTCACTCACAAACATCTCCATACAATTAATTCAGCAACACTGAATCCAGGGTGTAGACGATGAAAATGCAGAGAGTGCAGCAGATAAATAAATTGATTAAGGCTCACTTTATATTCCTGCTGCATTTATGCAGTAACAGTAACTTTCTTTGTAGCATCACTGCCTTATAAGGTCTAAGATTCGTTGACTTACCTTCAGATCTTTTTGTCTCTTTTTTTCATTATTCAGAAACATTGTATCCACTTTGTATTGTGGATAAAATGTATCTCGTGGTATGCACCGGCAGAAAGGTCAGATTGAATCTCTGTCACCCTGAATTTGTCTTTGTCCAAGCAGAAAACACACAGGTGTGATTAATAACATTAATGATGAACCCGGGCTTTGCTACCACACACACACACACACACACACACACACCATCTCAGTGGAGACGCTTCCTGTGTTACATGATGGAGCTGAGCCATTACTGATGTAAACAGCTCCACCTGCGCTTCTCCAGCTACTCTGGGCCCAAATATCTGCTGTGATCTCCTCACTGCTTTTGTGTGCCTGGAGCCCTTTACAGTGACTGAGATGAACTCCTCCATCAGGCTGAAGCAGGACATTTGTTGTCATCTTTGTTGCATTTTATCACTGCAGCAAGTTTGGTGCAGCTTCAGGGATTCCCAGCCTGACTTATAAACTTGGAAGTTTGCAGAATTACTAACAGTCCAGGATGAATAGTATTGATTATTTTATTTAGTGCAGAATACCACATACTTATGGCTCTCTGGACTTCTAGACATCAGCAAAAAAAAACCACATTTTTGGTTGAGTAGATCCAGACTTTTGTCTACATCAAAGTCCACGAGCACTGCTGAGAGGAAAGATGCTGACGTGACAGTTTGGGACATTGAAACAGCGAAAGAGTGAATTTATTACTCTTTGGAAGTTTAATGCTGTAATTAGGAAGAACATTGGACAGATTTCTGTGTCAGGATGATTTTAACCTTGATATAACATTGAAGAAAAAAAAACAAACACCCTCCATGATTATACCCACAATACTCGTGCAGCTGTCTCCCAGATAAACACATCATCATATGATTATAACTTGCTTGCATCTTATTTTCAGTCTTCCCAAACAAAATAAGCCTCACTGGTTAAACTGAGGTTTTACTGCAGATAGCAGGAGTCTGTTTGGTTTCTTGAGGCCATTTTTAGTGATCTGCTGCTCCCTGACCTCGTCTTCCTCTGCTGGGAGCGTTTAAACACCGGACACACTGACATGAAGACCTGTGTGGTCCAGACATGAGAAGATCTGGGTGAAAGGTTGGGGATCTCCCAGTGGTGAACAGCTTCATTTTTCTGTTTACTAAACTTGCACAGTGGACTTTATCACGATGTTATCTCGTTATTTAAAAATCTGAACTATTCCTTTAAGCTCCTTATTTGTCACTCGACTGCTTTTTATTTAGTCGCTCCTGCACTTTTTTCTCCAACACCCAGGTGTTTAATCCTTGCATATTTCAATGGACCCACATTCAGATATGGATTGTTTCATCTTGTGTGTTTTCCATACAAACCATTCAGGGTTGCTGAGGCGGGCGGAAGGGCCGCATGATGTAATCTGCCAGGGCGTGACCACAGATCTGTCAGTACCCAGCACACAGCTTTCTAAACTTTCTAACGCGATCACTTAATGCAGTCTTCAGGGCACATTTACAAATATAAAAATAAAGGTGCTTACTGGATCCTTACCATAGAGAAGAGTGGTGTCAAACCTGTGGCACGGGGGTCAGAACCTGTCCACCAGAGGGTCTAGTGAGGTCATAAACTACTCCAAATTTACATTACATTTTTTCTTTTTTCTTTTTGTGGTGGTGCTAGCCTCACAACACAGGAAAAAGCACAGAAAGTAATTTTTTTCTAAAATAAGTTTGAGACACTTTTCTGCAGTAGGTTCTTCAAACATCCACAGAGGTGTCACAAAGAACAAACGAAAAATGGGTCTTTAATGAAGAACTACGGCAAAAACTGGTTCTTTAACTGGTTCTTTGACTGTCATTTTCATGACAGTTCCAGCAAATATAAATGAAACAGCAGCATTATCGCCCGGGTCAGAACTGGTTGTGGTCTGGTCGGTGTTTGCTGTGTGGAACCAAATAACCTCTTTAGCAGTTTTATATAATAAATTTTTCTTTATATATTTTTAATCTAATTATTATTCTTAGGTTTAATTGTAATTTACAACCAGTTTCACAGATCCATCACAGGTAGGAGGGGCACTGTATGGACAAGGAGCTGCTCAGCCGTGGAAACCATGAAGCTCCCGGCGCAGTTTTTGTGCTGATGTTAATGCCAGAAGAGGTTTGGAGCTCCACTGTTACTGAGTCAGCAGAGCGTTGCCAACTTTTATGCACTGTGCACCTGAGCACTGAACAAGCCCGCTCTGTAATTTTGCGTCATATGACACTTCGTGGCTGAGTTGCTGTGGTTCCACTTTGCAATAATCCCTCTTACAGGTGATCATGGAATATCTAGGAGGGAAGAAACTTCCCAAACTGACTTGTTGCACAGGCAGACTGCATGGCTAGTTGCTTGATTTTGTACACCTAAGGCAACGGGACTGAAAACACCTGAATTCAAAGATTAAGAGGCGTGGCCTAATACTTCTGTTGATGCAGTGTTTCTCTGCTTGTGTGTTGCACTTTGATAACCAAGCTAGATAAGCTAGCCAGAAGATTGTGGTCCTTTTATTGTCCACATATGCACAAGAAAACCAGCCACAATGCTTCAGAATGCCCAAAAGCAATGGATGACGGCACTGTGGAGACATCCATCTTTTATATACAGTTTCTAACCACCTGTTTATCACAGAGCTTCACTTACACTCACACCTGCTGTAAAATCAGCAGCACACCTTCAGAAACTTATGCAGGTTAAACTGAAGGTATAGACTGATCAGCAGAAACAATCAAAACCTCAGTTCTTGGTTTTCATGTGGCTGTTTGTTTGACACCACTCACCTGAGCACCGCCTGCTGCTACCACCAGGTGTCACCAAATCAACAAGAAACAAACCGAGAGGTCAGAGCTTTAACTTTGCATTTTATTCTATTGGGACTTACAGATTAGATGACATTCATAGATGCTGTCTGGTGCTTTGAAACTTCAAATATGATTTTAACTGTACTGATGTGCACTGACTAAAAAAAACACACACATGAAAGCAAGCCTGCAAACACTCCTTAAAACACAAAGTCACCACAAAACATAAATGAGCATATTTCACTTTCTTTTTCATGGTGTCCAAACCAGCTGCAACATGCCTGGTGAGCATCGGAGCACAGCGGCAGCTCGGCATGCTTCACTGGACCTTTAAAAAGGAAACCTGTGCAGGTGAAAAAAAAAGTTTGAAGTCTTAACTTGTGTTGGACTATTTGGAAATGTTAGAAACTAGACACAACAATACACAGGCCCTCAAACTAAACCTACATCAGTAACTAGTTAAACAGGTGAGCTAAAGATTTTCATAACCAGCCACAGGTTGTAGTTTATGATACATCAGCAGAATGGCTTCTTCGAGGGACGGGGGAAAGGTCCGTCACCTCCATTTCACTGTGAAACCCGAGATCTTCATTTTGCTGGAAGAACCTCTTCATCCCCCCCCCCCCCCCCCCCCCCCCCCCCCCTCCTCTCACCTCAACTATTTTAAAAGCCTTTCGATGTTAACCTACAGGTCAAATACTGTGAGAGTTTCTGTTGATGTTTCTAAGCCCAGATCCTCCCATTAGATCTAAAGGGGGGATTAACAGATCAGCAGCACAGGTAAAAGATGTGCTGATAGGCAGAGACGCCCAGCGACCCACAGCCCAGGAAATTCTAACTCTGTCTTTAAACGGACTTCATCAAAAGAAAAAGCACAGATAAATTTATAATAAAGGTCCATAAACTGGTGGAAAAATCATTAAAAAATTAACTAGAAAAAAAGTCCCAAATTTGAGAAAGAAATGTGCATGAACACAGTGGCAACTTGTGGGTCTGCTCTTCAGCATGCGGTGGTGAAGCCAGCAAGTGAGCTCATAAACTCATCACAGTTTTCCCACAAACTTCAGCACAGCCAGAAATCTTTTTACGACTGGAGGTGTCGCCCCCTACTGGCCATTAGAAACAATGTTTTGATAAATAAGGAAAGGCCATCAGACGCCAAAATAAATATAAAGCAAAGTGGACTCCCACTGGTTCAGTGTTGCACTTTCAGAAGCTTCTTCTAAACTTCATGTCAAAGTCCACTTGGGCAGGATACTGAATCCCAAAACTGTCCCTGATGTGTCACTGAATGGTCATCCATCCACCCACCCATCCATCCATCTATCCATCTATCCATGCATCCATCCACCCATCCATCCATCAGAGCCTATCCCAGCTGTCATGGGATGAAAGACAGATACACCCTTGACAGGTATTGCAGTGCTATAATAGTTGAAGTTGAACTGTTATTTTAGCATTCCTACTGTAATAATCTTCATATATTACTCAAAAATAACTACATGTCCTCACCCACTCCCAGTCTACTTATCTTGACAAGTTTTTGCCCACTCACTGCCTGGGTAAAGAGAGGTGCTGAAGTCAACACGAACTCTGACCTCTCAGTCTTTTCCACCTTAGTTAAACCTTAACACAAGGTACAAAATACAAAATAACTGAAACAAATGTGACTCCAGCACCTGAAATCACCAAAGACAAAAACAAAAACTGTATTATACCATCAAAATGTGCAGCATCCTTCAGTTATGTATACTAAAGCATCAGATTTCATAGTATCCATCTGTATTCATGAATACAGTTCAATAACATGCCAAATTTTCTGTATTTTACAGCAATTTGGGAACAAAAGTCAGCTAACAACCCAAAAACCTGAATGCTGTGAGATGAAATCAATAAACACTATTAAAAATTTCAACCTTTCAACCATCTTGATGGAAAATAAGCACCGAGGCACCCACATGCCAATATCTATCACCAGCTGCCATCAGCAACAACTCCAAACTTTCACAGTAACACAAAGACGGGAGGAAAGTGGCAGCCAGAAAAACCTGGGTGGCAGCAGAGAACCACACTGGGGGGAGCGTTTGAGGTGAAAGATGGCACGGCAGCTGGGTGTGAGGCAAAGCAGATGACGGTCAGATAGCTGAGATGGATTTGTGATTGCCCGTACCACGTGAACCTGTTTCCTGATCCCTCACAGCGTTGTTGTGTCTATCTGTCTGTCAGCACCCTGCTGTACAAGCAGCTATTCATTAGAGATGCTATCAGACTGAAAAAAAACAAAAGGGTTTTTTCTAGAAGGAAGATGTCCAGGTGAGATCTATGGGAACCATCTCAAATCTGGCTCTGTGTGCCAGTTATGGTCGCAATTTTCCAACGTCATCGCCTTTTATGTGCGCAGCAGGTCATCGACATTATCGTGCGATGCTTTATCTGCAGAGGGAATGCTTTCTGTTTTGATTTGTTTAAGTTCGCAGTGTCGTGCGGCTTCGCTCAGAGAACCGAACTTCTGGCAGGTTATGGCTAAAGAAGACATCCTTTACTGAAACATGCAAACAATCAGCCGGTGGGTGTCATTCAGAGTCAAACATGCATTCAAAGAACACTTACTTTCGCACAGTGAAGATTTTTGGCAATTTTCCTGTAGTCAGATAAGAGAACAGATGTAAGTTTCATCAAAGTAAGCAGCCTGTGACAGACTGGTGACCTGTGCAGGGTGTACCGGCCTCTCAGCTGTGATGGGCTGTACATCCCAGTGACCATAAACCGGATTAATGGGTAATAAAATTATTGGCTGGATCTCAGGAAGCAGAAATACCAGCTGGATTACACGTTTAATTAGTGTAATTAAAGATTTTTAATACATTTCAAAGCCTCAAATGTTAATTTGCTTTTTCATTTGTTTTTCTTTTGCTATCTGCTTGTAACAGGTGAAAGCATGTGCACAGTTACACATCAGAAAATGTCCAATTTTTCACACATATTCCTAATCTTAAATAAAGAGTGTAAAAATTATAAACTTAATCTTCCTTGGAAAGGTGTTTTTGACTTCATCAGGGAAAAAACATCGATGACATCAGATGAATTAAGGGACTTAAACACATTTCAAACATGAGCAGTCCGCCTACACCAATGCTGAAAATTCCCACAAACTGCAGAAGGAGATCTGAATCTGGAAAGTATTATCTTGTAAAACAGAGTGATGTCTCCCAGTTTTATTTTTTATCTAATGTGTATTGGTGAATGTTTTTGCCTTGTCCTGCAGTGGTAAACTCAAAGTGGACCAGGCCTGGCCGCTGGTAAAACTTTTTTCAAATCCATCTTTTGTTCACCAAACCCCTGTTTCTGCATGTTATTCCACAGGACACACTGAAGGGAGTCATTTCCACTGTAATGAAGAGGAAATTATTTCCTTTATGTTTTAATAAAGCCTCTTCCTGCACACTTCCACTCCATTTGAGGGTTCATGTGGAGGGTTCAACACACCTTAATGTGTTTAAAACCGACAGATCGAGTGGAAGTGGGTCATGAACCCTCCAACAGCAAGTGTGCACCAATGTGCACTGTAAAAAAATAAAAAAAACAGGAAATGTCCTGCTAGGATTTTGTCCATTTTTTAAGGAAAGTTTATGAGCATTCCCATCAACAGTATTTCATGAAAAATACAGGGGAAAAAATCTGTTAAAAATTAATACAGAAAATTCCTTCATTTTAAAGCGGTGTATTGTATTTTTACAGGTTTTTCACTGTAGGTTTATTAAGTACACCTTTGTGCCACATACTGAGGTTTGAACAGTGTACATCTATGTGTGCATCTGAGCATCGTAGGTGAGATTGTTCTCGAGCTTTGGCAAACATTAACGTTTTTGTGGAACTTGACCTCTGACCTTTAGCTCGAGGTCGCTGAGATTCAAACTCATCTGAAATTTTTGGTAGGTGCATCTATGATGCAAATTTGAACACTTTGTTTTGTGTTGTTTTTGAAAAGTACTTCAAATTTCACTTATTTTAGTTTGTAATTATACATTCAGATAGAACAACAAAGAAGTGCTGTTATAAAAGTCTGAACAAAACTTTATTGGCTCATTTTCTAATAAGTGACAGACTCAGCTGTCTGATAAAGCCACAAATCCCAGAGATGCTGATTAAAAGTTCCTGTTTCCATTTGAGGAAGGGAGAGTCTCCCAAAGCTTGTCAATATATTTCTACCTTACTTCGTTATTAAGAGAGAGGGAGTCTCACCCACCGAAGAGTGGAAGGGTGTGGAGGCCAAATGAAAACTGGGCCTTCGAGCTGCTCATCGAGGTTTGCTCGGTTGTAGAATGGACGCGTTTCTCATCACTGCAACTGCAGTTTCACCTGTTTTCATTTGGGGCATCAGATGCTAATTTTGTCAGGGATGCCAAAATGCTAAAGGTGATAGGATGCTCGGGTCATGGCAGAACTGGACACCAAGATCAAATCCCAGCATCACGAGAGTGTCAGCCAGGAGACTGCGGTGTGGGAAGTTAGTTTTTTGACCAGGTGGGAGTGATGCAGGACTCAAAGCTCTCCATAGCTGTTGAGTTCAAAGTTGGGCTGTGTGGCTGTAATACTGAAATGTGTCTGATCATTACAGCCATTTCTGCATTAACCACATGAAGCACACTGGCCCAAAAACATTTTTTAGCCACACATATTCACCTGAAAAGGAGCAGATGTGAAACAATACAGATATTTTTCTCTGGAGCAAAACGACTTTATATATAATCAGGAGCTAACAGGCAGTCAGCCAGCTCAGCCAGCAGGAACCTCCTCTACACAGGTCACCTGAGAAACTGTTAATGAGCATGCTCAGTGCAGCCTACAGTGTGTGGAACATCGTCAGTGGAAGCTTGGAAAATTGTATTTGCTGTGTGCACCAATAACACGATGTTTGTCTTCGACAAGCAAGTTATTTTTAACTCTTTTTATTGTAAAACAATCGAAAATGTCCATTATTCCTGTCAAACTTTGCTTTTGTTGATTTTAGAATGATTTTTTTTTTGCCCCAAAATACAAAAATACATCAATTTATTTTTATTTCTTTTAATTGAACATTTTTACCATTTTATAGGCAATTATTGAAGAGAAAACAGCTTGAAAAAAGGTTAAAACCCAAATTAAAATTACTAATAACTGGCTTTACTGTATGTGGGAAAATGATGCATATAATGTGTTTATAATATGTAATATGTAAAGCAAAGTTTTGGGATCAAAAATATATATTTTTCAGTTTGTTTACATATACAAAGGAAAATATAGTTTAAACCTAAACTATGTGTTGGTTTTCCAGACCTCAGGGTCATAACGAGCCTTTCACAGCACGAGGCCGGGTGCTGAACTGGACAAAGGTTAGGAAAACGGATGGATGTCCGACTGTAAAGACTGATTAAATCCCTGCACTTTGTGCACCAAGGAAAGCTTGCCAGTCTGGAATAACAAACATAAACATATTTGTGCACAAAAAGGTGACAAAGAAACTCAAACAAAAGATGTAGCACTAAAATAAAATGTGTTCAGTAAAGGAGAAACCCTCTGTCACCTGAGAGAATAGAGATGATTCTCTGTCTGACATGTTAAGCCATCATAATTGATGACGTGACATTTGCAGGTATGCAACACGGAGCAGACTGTTGTTGTTTTGCAATAATTAGCCCGGGATGGGCTTTGTGAAGGTTACGGTACACTGACAAAGACTGCAGCCAAGAGCACAGACAGAACCAAAACGTGTACAGTCGCAAATCGGTATGAAGTGTTCAAAAAGCACGAATCAGCAGCAGCTTTTATCTGTAGTGATCGTGTCAGCATTTATGGATGACATGCCACACACAGGCACATCTACTGAGGACTTTCCACGCACTTCTTGATGATATCTTGATGTTATTTTGTCTTTACAAAAAACAGAGGCTGCGGTTAACTTGTTGGATTCACCGAAGAAAACCAAAAAACAACCACTAAACTTTTCCAGCCACTTCAATTACACTCAGTCCAGCATGCTTTATATATTCACTCTTTTCTTTTAATCTACGGCCTTTGAAAAGCATTAAAACGTAACCAAATTTTACCACAACACATGATCAAAATGTTCTGAGAATGGGGCCATAAAACTCAAAAACCTGGTTTAAATTTGTTCAGTGTCATCTTCCTGCACCGATCTTCATCGCTCTGCAGAGGTTTGTTGTGTGTTCCTGTAATTGTGCGTAATTGTGATGGCTCATATCCATGCGTCCATCATTTTCAGCTTATCCAAAGTTGGGTTGTGGTGGCAGCAGGCTAAGCAGTGTATTCCTGAAAGTCTTCCAAGCACCTTATTCCAGGCGGTCCCAGGCAAGATGAGGTTCTGGGCCCACCCCAGGGTCTTTTCTCACTTAGCCATGCCCAGAAAACTTCCAGAGGGAGGCACCCATGAGGCGTCCTAACCACGTGCCCGAATCACCTCAGCTGGCTCAAAGTCACCCTGACAAACTGCAGCCTTATCATGGTGGGGGAGTTTGCGTATCCTACCAACTGTGCAGTATGGGGCCAGACCGACTTTAAGGTTAGAGTCTGGTGACCAGACCTGGATTCATGAGGTTTGGCCAGGCACAGCTCAAAAAAATAACATAGGTCTGCCACCCTCTGACCCCACCGCCCATGGGGACAGGCATGTTGGGTGCAGTGTAAGCTGGGCGGCAGGCAAAGGTGGGGAGACTGGGCCTGCTGACCCACAGCATGATGACTTGGAGCCTCCCTCTCATTCACACACATGTATTCTGTCATGCTTCCAGAGCATACCTCCACCTCTCCAGGCTCTTCAACCTGCTCCCGACTCTCACTACAAATCACAGTGTCATCTGCAAACATCACAGAGACTCCTGCCTGACCTCATCTGTCAGTCTGCCCATCACCATCGCAAACAAGAAGGGGCTCAGAGCTGATCCCTGATGTAATCCCACCCCCACCTAAACCCATTTGTCACTCCTACCACACACCTCACCACTGCCTCGCTGTGATTATGCATGTCCTGCACCACCCTCACATACTTCTCTGCCACTCCTGACTTCCTCATGCAGTGCCACAGTTCCTCTCTTGGTGCCCTATCATCTGCTTCCTCTGGATCCACAAAGACACAGTGCAGCTTCCTCTGACCTTCTCTTCTCAGAGCAAACATCACATCTGCTGTGAGCATGAAACCAAACTGCTGCTCACTGATCGTCACCTCTCTCTCTAACCTAGCTTCAACAACTCTTTCCCATAGCTTCATGGTATGGCTCATCAACCTTACCCCTCTATAGTTACTATAGCTCCCCATATGACCCTTGTTCTTGAAAACTGGTCCCAGTACACTTCTTCTTCATTCCTCAGGCATGTTCTTAAACCATCTGGTTAAAAAGTCCACTGGCCTCTCTCCTAGACATCTCCATACCTCCACAGGTATGTCATCTGGGCCTTTCCTCTCTTCATCCTCTTCAGAGCTGCCCTCACTTCCTCCTTACTAATCCTCTACACTTCCTGATTCACTAACTGTCCTCCATCCATCCTCATCTTTCTTCTTTTTTTTTAATTCATAAGGGCCTCAAAGTACTCCTTTCACCTTGTCACAACACTCCCTTCACTCGTTAGTCTGCTGCACATCCTCGATCTCTCTGTCTAGCCAATTGATACAAGTCCTTTTCTCCTTCCTTGCCAAATCCACATGATGGATTTGGCAATGATTTTATGCCAGATGCCCTTCCTGATGCAACCCTCCTTATTTATCCAGGCTTGGGACCAGCAATAGGCTTGTGGCTCCCACATGGTTGGGTTGCAGAAGTCTTTCAAAGGCTTCATATAATAAATCATCGGTTTAGTATATAAAGTAAAGATTAAATTGTTGTTAATTTTGCTTGTTTCTGACTGTTTGTGTCTGATGGAAAATGTGTTCATTCCTGAGCTTAAAAAACAAATTTTATAACATGAACTGAGTCGCAAAGATGCATTCAAATGATTAAACACTCTAAAAATTGCAGCCCTAATGAGACAAACTCATCTTATCATCATCACATTGTACTTGCAACCCCATCTGCCTCCAAACTGACCCTCACTCTTTGAAGTTTAGAAGCTATCTAGCAACACTGCTGATAATCTATTGATCGTTATCCTCAATTTACCTCCTTGTTTACGCTCAAGTTTCACCTGGACACACTCCCAGAAGTCCTTTACACTTCTGAGACTTCCATTTCAGTAACTGTTCATTAAAGCTTCATGTGCAAATATAAGGTTCACAGCATAAAAAGGGCTTAAGATAGTAAGTGTTGAGTATGACAGTGGGTGTATAAACGATGTAATTACTGTGTAATTACTACTCTGGAGTTGTGCTTTCGACAGCTCACTGTGGTTTCACGCTGAGCTGGCTCTTTGCTTTCATGGCACCTCAGTTCTGTTGGTGCGAGCGAGATGAGGCAACACTTACTCTGGTGCAACACGTTCGACCTGCCAAAGCTAACCAAAGGGTGTGAAAAACAATGACTTAGAAAGGTGAACGCATGTCATGCAACACACGACGGGAGGGTCTGAACAATTAAAGTACAGAAGACAGAATTACTGGCAGCAATACACTCGCTTTAATGCAAATGAGAAAATTAATCCAGTCATAAATGGTTGTATTGTGTATTTATAATTGTTATTTTATTTGTATTTTGACCCATCTTGTCTTTCTGTGTAACAGCACAAAAATCACGGGCGGCCGCACCTGCACGGGGTGTTTGTCAGACAGAAAGCTGCAAACTCGATGAGCAGCACAAAGCAGGTAATGGAAAAGACAAGTAGGACTTAAATTGCTTCCTAAATGACTCAAAAGCTTCCTAAATAGTTTTAAACAATGAGCCCCTGTTTGCTCTGTCAGTCTGGGGCTCAGATTGTTCAGGTATTAATGGGCAGCCTCTGTTTACTTTGAGCCGTTTGCTGATGGATCATCTTACCTTTTTTGTTGTTTACCTGCAGGAAGCTGTTCCCGACTGCAGCAACGGCTCACGAGAGAGAACTGGACTTCCATCCAGATTTAGTTCGTTTGTGCTGAAATTTTCCCCAAAGTCCTGCTTAAAAAACATTTTAGGACCACTGAAAGATTAATGGGGGTTTGGGCAGCTAATGTACAAGTAAACCATCGGTTTCACATCACATAGTATGAAAGACTCATTTCATTACAATGTTTTCATCTGGGGGCTTCTGGATCCTCACATTCTGGTGGGAGTCACATAGACAATATACATGTAACACACCCAGCACCCCACCATGGCAACAGCATCTCTCAGTGGGGCATTCAATTCAATTCGATTTTTATTTATATAGCACCAAATTGCAACAAACAGTCGCCTCAAGGTGCTTTGTATTGTATGTAAAGACCCTACAATAATACAGAGAAAACCCAACAGTCAGAACGACCCCCTATGAGCAGCACTTGGTGACAGTGGGAAAAACTCCCTTTTTAACAGGAAGAAACCTCCAGCAGAACCAGGCTCAGGGAGGAGCAGTCATCTGCTGCATATATATATATATATATATATGCAGCAATTTATGAAGGAAGGGCGCAAAACTCAGGCATCAGGTGGGAATTGGAAATATAACTCAGTGTAATCCATCGAGGCTGTCGAGCGTTCTGTATTGCTTTCAAATATTTACTCTTCTTTAGGTCAGTTTTTCTAGTTTAATATTCTCCCTGCTGAGTCAACACACACAGAGGCATCATTTACTCATCTGTCCTCTTTTGTTTGGTGGAGTGACCTCTTTAAATATGCACGTGGCACCTATTCATGTCAATGATCAATCATTTCATTTTAATTAATTTATAAACCACTGGGCCTTAATAAATCATTGGTGTTTCCTCGAGACATCTGCTCAGGCTCATTTCACACATGCATCAGTACTTTCAGAGGGTTTTTAACAGTACAAGAAGAACTCCCAGATAAATACCTCCAGTTAGAAGATTGTCCTTTATGGGTTTCATTGTTGTAAACCTATTTCACAAATAAAATTGCTCTCTAATCTGATGAATAACTGAGCTCACAGCATGTGTAACTGTCCACTTTATTGGTGTGTATTTACACACAGTTATCAGCTAATCAGTTTTAGTTGCTTAGGTTTAGAAAAAGGTGGTTTGGGTCAAACTACCCTATTTCCAAAATGTTCACAGAGCGAGTCCATCTGACAGAAAGCACTAAAGACAAACTGCTCCGGTGTGTGATCGGAGAACTTCTGATTTTCAGAGTTATTCAGTGCAGTTCCTGTTCAGTGGGAGTGTAACTCAGGGTACATGTCACAGCTACAGGTGCCACAGGCAGGAAGCCCCGACTGGCCGGCAGTAGAAAAGAGGACAGCTGTGAGGCTGCACTCACTGTGTGTGAGACTGTGCATGACTGTGTTGAAACAGCTCATCTGAATGAGACGAGTGAGTCAGTGAGGTCATTTTTCATCAAAAACCCGCAGCAAAAATGTATAAAACTAAATAAAAAATGAATGATAGAATTTTCCAAAAGAAATTTTTGACTGCCTGATTTTTTTCCCACTTTTTTAAAAGCCAGTTTATGTTCAGATTATGGTTTATGTCGGGGTTGGAGAAAGTATTCTGGCGCTTGGTTAATGTCCCTGAATGTTCTCACATATTTATTAGCACAAAGCGTATGTGCAGCCCTCCCAGCATGCACGGTTGAAACACTGATGTTATCGCAGAACTGGTTGCAGCACAAAAACTGCAGCGTAGTTGATGTCGTCTCACAGCCGTGGTTCAGTCAGACCATTTTTTAAATTAAATGCATGTGTCTTTGTATTTTTAATAAAATGAAATTTGAATGACACATAATTTGGTCAATAAACGTTTGTGATCAGACAGCCATGCAGTGTTTACATGCACACACTCTATCACCAAAAAAAAACATATTTTTGATCTTCGTCGTCATTAAATCCTGTCTCAGCTGTCCCACACATCACTGCTCAGCATCACAAACCCTGAGCTGCTGTCCAGATGAGTTGACTGGACTCCAGAGTGAGAGGTCAAAGTTTGTTTAATTGAGAATGTTCTGTTTAATCTTCTTAAAAAGGATAATATAGAATAAATCTAAGGAAGGACAAACAGGCAACGTTTAGGACGGCGTAACATCAGCAAATCTTTCATCGTGAAACTATTTTTCAGAACAAGAAAAAGAAAAAATGTTTGCCCAACGGCTGCTCAACAGCTACGTGTTTGCTGAGGTCGAGCGAGCAGCAGTTACTACAAGATAAGATGAGGAGAGAGAGATATAAGAAAGAGAGCGAGAGAGAGAGACGAGAAAAGATCAGATATTCTGTTTTTATCCGGAGCCCTACACTCAGAGCTGCATTTACTCGAGCCCCCACAGACACACCTGGCATGTTTCAGGTAGATCAGATGAAGGTATATTTAAATATGTGAAAACAGGCCGACGGAGATTTTTTAAACTATTGGTGAGCTACACAGAAACAAATGATGCTGCAGACATTAGCAGCTGCATTCACTGCTGAGACGAGAGGATAATAGTGAAAATTTAATATTTAACATGAAGCCAAGAAAAACAAAAACAGACTCATTATCAAGTGCTCCAAAAAATACGCTGTGCTTCAGGTAAGCAATTAATATCCACCTGTGACCCTACAGGTACATGTTATGTGTAATTAAACCTCAATTACAGGAGGGCAGGATTGGTTTAGTGGCTCCAATTAATAACTACAGTTATTTTTAATTAGATTGAACTGTCTGCCATTCTTCTCTGCTATATTTCAACATCAGGAAAATATTTCCTCTTAATGCTACAATAACCACAGATTCATTTCTTGTTGCATATTAAGTCTTTATTAAGCACATTTATAGAAAAATATATGTATAGCTTTGCCAATATATTTTACAAGATGAAAGAATTCAAATGCAATTTAGACTTTAGTGGCAACAACATCAGATCACATGGAAGAAAATTTATTTTTAATTCAAGCTGAAAAAAAAAGATTCAGGGGAGTTTCTCTGGGCTGCTTCGTGAGCTTTTCCTGAAGAACGTCCTGATCCAGATGTGGTCAACAGTTTCAGTTCGGTTAAAGCTCAGTTTGCCGTGAAGCTTCTAAAACATTTCGGCGTTTTAACATCACTTCACATCCATCGTGTTTCCTCCGTGTCTCCACGAGGCCGAAGATAATCTGTGAGCAGGGTGATGGTGTTTGCTCAGGGGAGGTTTCCCTTCCTCTGAAACAGAAGAAATAAACCATCAGCACCATCGTGATCAACGTCCTCCTGATCAGCCTCACGTTTAAACAGCTCATCTCTCCACACAGATGTATCACCTGTATGAACACGCTCTCTTTATTTGCAGCCCGTCGGTTTAAAACACTTTTATCCAAAGAGATTTTACAGAATAAAATAATTTCCCTCAGCAGTTTTATGACTTCCATCACGGATGCCAATTATTTGAAGGGTTTTTACAGGACTGCAATCCAAAAACCAGCTCAAAAACTCAGGTAACTGTAGATGACTACAGGGTTGAAAGATGCAAACAAATATAAATAAAAAAAAAATCTTGTAATAAATTCCTGGGACAAAGAGAGAAGTAACTTGAGAAACTGCAAAAATGAATTATAGTTTACCTGAACTCTGCACACACACCTGTGCAGTCTTTGTTATTTGGAAAGCAAACGTCCACATATCAATGCAAACCTGCCTGAAGGGCTCCATTAAAATTAAAGCCTCAGATCAAAAAACACGTATAAGTGTATTAATAGAGAAGAAATCTGTTATACTGTATCAGCTGTCTGTCTGATGGAGATGCTGCAGGAAAAATTCATC
Source organism: Archocentrus centrarchus (assembly GCF_007364275.1). Taxonomy (NCBI): domain Eukaryota; kingdom Metazoa; phylum Chordata; class Actinopteri; order Cichliformes; family Cichlidae; genus Archocentrus; species Archocentrus centrarchus. The sequence goes on along the minus strand of NC_044369.1, from coordinate 2,262,096 downwards.
CTGTCTCTGCTTCATGTTTCATGCTGAAAATTCTTGTGTGACTCGTTGTTTCTTTAAAGTTTCTCTCCTGTGGCTTTGTAATTCATTTTTTGGTGTGCTGCATTGTGCCCGCCTGCTTCTCCTTAACATTGTTACAAACTTCAAAGGAATTTCTCGCCTAAATGAAGGATAAATAGGAATGATCTGTTTGTAGATCGTTATCGGGAACCGGTTCTGTCGGCTCTGCGGTTTTCAGCAGCTTTAATAAGGCTTGAAGAAATCAGATTTGGCTTCATCATTTCAGACGTCTCCTATTAAAGTCTCAAAGCTTCATATTTATTTGATTCTGTAGTGCATTAACATTTTGTGTGTGTATTTTTTTATTATTTGATTGTTTTATACTTGATTTTTTTTTGGGGGCCAAGTCCTGAGGATGAGAGAAGGCTAACAGTTAAATTCATTAATTTATATCTAACATAAGTCTGTTTTGTTTTATTGCTAACAGCAGTTTACACAGAAAACGTGCGTTATGTCAGTTTTTGCACAGGTTAGAGGCAAATAAATGTAACCAAATGTTATTTATTCTATGAAACCAGAAGTTATTTCTTCTGTGCAGTTTGGGGCTGTTTTAATCTCCACACAATCAACCCTGTTTCTTAAAAACACACACACACACACACACACACACACACACTAGTGGTCGTTGAGGAGGAAAATGCAGCATTTAGCAGAAAATAAATCCTCTCAGATGTGTTTTTATAGCTTAAAACACTGGACAGCAGCGCTGTGGCTTTTTTAGACAGACAGTTTTATACATCTGTAGTTTTCAGCCAGGCCACAAAAGTCAGCTTTCTCTTTAGCTTCCATCCTACATGAGACTGAAATACAACTGAATATCAACAGTGGGCTGGCAGAGTAACTGGGAATCTGGGGGAGAAGAAATGTGTCACTGTGCCAAATACGTAACAATTCGGGGAAACCAGTCATGTTGTCCCCTTAAAATAAGGTAGGGGAAAGAAGAAATAACTGAAGACCAATTTCCAAATTATCCTGTTTTTCTAAGAGTACAGAGTCACTCACACACAAGCTGTTCTGACCCTTACAAATCCAGATGAAGGCCCATATGCACATCATTTTTCTGCTGCTACTTTGGTTCTGGATTATGGATTGGATATGAAAAACACTGGACCACTCTTAGTTTTTGACACAGATGATCGTTGTTGAACATTTAAATAATGCCGGTTCAGGAATTCAGGAGTAACTCGTCTGACCAGCAACACTCAGTTACTTTAACGACTTTAACACGAACAAAAGGTGTCCCACACGGCTCGATTCTAGGTCCACTTTTACAATTTAACTGTTGTTGCGTCATTTCAACAAACTAATTGTTATGCATGTTTTTATGCAGCACTGTATTACTGATTCTGTTCAACTAGCCAGGAGGGGACAAGAGCAAAATGAACAAAATAAAAAAGACCACAACATTCATTTAACGTTCTGTAAGCTGCTGACCGAAGACGTGCACTAAATGGAGATAAACTGCCACCTTTCTCTGGTTCAAGGATCTAACTGAGAGCATTTTGGAATATAAATATAAACTGTACACATGTCAACAACACTCATATCTGGATTTGGCATCCTTGATTAACTGTATTTGTTTAGTTTTTTTGCATCTCTTATTCGAAGGCAACGTCTGAATCAGTCTCACCTTCTCTCTGTGAAAGTTTGAAAGATGCAGCTTGGAAATCTGCAGCTTCCAGCGGCGCAGCCGGGCTGAGATGACTCAGACTCTGAGTCAAACCAGGGCTCAGACTGGGAGTCATTCTGGAATTCAAACTGGGAGTCAGACTAGAGGGCTGGGGCTGCCAGTGGTGTCCAGTGCTCACGTAGTTGGTTGCAGGACCTCCATACACACAGTACTGGTTCGGTGGTGAATGCGCACAAGCTGAGAGGTAACCGGGCAGACTGGATGAGGACTGAGCAAAAGAAGGAAAACAAAAGCTTAACAACTTCCTTCAGGCTCCTTAGCTTTTAATCACACTTGATATGAAGCAACAGTACGCTCAGTACATCAACCCTCGGGGGGGGGGAGGTTGTGGATGCTTTGTTCTTGTTGTTGATTGATGGTTGGACCTGGATTTTATACTCTCACTAATGTTTTTCTCAAATTATGTTTATAGCAGCTTACAGCTGAAATGTCTTTATTTTACCCTTTAATAAATATTTAACATTTACTTATGAATGCGTGATGTGATCTATCTATCTATCTATCTATCTATCTATCTATCTATCTATCTATCCATCCATCCTCAATGACTTTCCATTACTGTCCATTTGTTCCAAATACTCCCTTCTGATTGGTCCACACTACAACAGCTGTTCTATAAGCTCTGTGTACATCAACAGCTGTTGGAGGTTAACACAGGATGAAATTAATGGGACTAAAGACACTTGAGAAAACCTTTTAAGAAAATCTAAAAATTTAGGGTACCTTTTTAACTCAGTCTAACAGCTGTTTTTAGTTTCCCCCCCAAAGAAGATGGGAAACATGAGAGGGTCTGGTGGATGGTAGCCAATCAGGGCTCTCCTTACATCCAGAAGCGACGACTATCATCAAATCAGAACGAGCAAACAGCAAAATAGCAGCAAGTAAAGCAAAATTAAAACACATAATAACTCATTTATATGCTGCAAATCCCACGACTTATTCTCCAGTTTATACTGTGATGATTGTTCAGCTTATTTTCAAAGTCAGCATTTATTCCTGTTCTTACTGAAACATAAAAATGATCAGTTATTTCACTTCCTCCAGCTCTCCGTGGTTCTTATCCAGAAAACACTTTGTTCACAGATGACATCGTGGTTATTTACCTGCTGCGGGAATCTGACGTCCAGTTCATTGTTGGATTTCTCGGCTCCGTGGATTCCAGGCGGGAACGATCTGCTGCTCATGTTGGTCATACTGGGGACACTGGTCCATTCCTCCACTTTGGCTGGATGTCCATCAGATCCAGGCACAGCTTTAAATAAATAAAAAAAAAAAAAGTATAGCTCATAAAAGATTCATACAATCTTAATCTTGTTCATCACATCATGGATGGGTGTTCTGTTAACTGTAATTTCCCCATTGTGGGATCAATAAAGTATCATCAAAACATCAAACAAACTGATTCAGCAGTGATTAGTGGGAACTTTTTTATTCCACAGTTGAGAACCGAGGTATGTTGTCCCATTTATGTCTTTGTTTGTCAGCAAGTTTATGCAAAAACGATCAAACCAAACTTAATAAACTGAGCAGAAAAACAACACATTCAATTCTGACGTGGGTCATTTTTTTCAAAATGTGTGACGGGTGATCGAGCTGGCGGAGGAAATTCAGAAAACACTTTTAAAGAACCAAATGCCTCAGATGAAATTAATCCACTGAGACTAAACAACAAATGCATCAAACAGCAGAAATTTAATAAAACATAAACAGGTGGAGTAACACTGTTTATGAAAACATGGGGCCCGCTGCAGGTTAACAGCACTACTGCCAATAACACTCATTCAGGGTGTCATGGAGGACAGTAAGGGGAGGGTTTTTGTTGCTTATGGTTCATCAAGACTTATCTGAACAATAAATGGTTCAGCTATTATTTTCTTCATCTCCACATTGTTTGATTTTGCAGCAAAACCAAAAAAACTGCAGGATAAATTTTTACTAAAAATAAAATCACCAAAGAAATAAAAATTTTAATAAATGTGGAAAAAAATGCAAAACTCTAATTTTAAAAAGCTGCTGCTGAACAAATGCTTCTGTATAAACAGCCTCGATTTGATGCAGCTCATTCCTCTGTGGGTGCAAACAGCTGTGCTGCACCTCAGGAGCACTTTTCTCTGGCTGCATTCGCCCAAAAACAAGAAGCTGAACTTTTCTCTTCTCAAATCCTGCAGCAGAACAATGAGCCCAAACATCCAGCCAGAGTCATAAAGAAGCTCCATCGTCCTCGAGAAGAACAGGACGCGCTGCAGCAGATGGTCTGACCCAACAACAGGGAAGCAGACTGGATGAGACGCAGACAGGAGAGCACCTCAGAAACCTCCAAATACCCCAGACTCGATTTACAAAGGGTTGACTGTTAGATTTCTGACGCTTATCGCAGTCTAAGCAAACACGCCCAGTTTGTGTGTGTCTCATTAATCACATGAGGAAAGGAGCGAATAAAATACTAAATAATTTAGCTTTTCTTGCACTTTGCATGAAAGGAACAGATGTGAAAACCGGAGGGGTTTTTTTTTGCTCACTTCCTTTTGTCCAATATAAGGTGCAGGAAGACGCAGCTGCAAATATATAAGAGTTTGTTATTTTAAAGATAAATTGGTCCTGCTTAGAATAAGACAGGATCCATTTATTTGGTACGATGGTTCGATCCTTGAGGAGCATCACACTGTTTAAACTCACCAACTCCAGCTGAGTGGAAATAGTGCAGATGTGTTTAAAATGGCACCGATACCTTTTAAATCATTTAGACAAATAATCGTTGGAACGCACAAAGCTTCACAATTCAAACTTCAGGACAGCAGGACAGAAAAAACTGTGAACATGCATCAGAGTGACAGTTTGTGACCTCCTCGCTCTCTGCAGGCTCGTGTGTGGTGAATCACTACGTGCTGCACAGTTTGTCTGTTTTTAGACAAATAACGGGATGAATTAGGAGCTGACATCACTTTTATCTGTCAGGATAACCTGAACCTCAGCGAGCATATTTAACCAATATTTATGTGCTATACAGACAGCCAATATTTACTTGTTTTATTGTCTGTGTGCCATCTTTTCTGTAATGACCTCGATGGAGTTTTTGTCTTTAACCTGCTGATGTTTACATTTTGAATTATGAACAAACAGCCGGAGGTTTTATTCTGACGTGTCTATGACTCTTCAATGTTCTTTAGAATTATTTTCTATCATATTAATGTTAAACATCGCACACTGGTTGCCATTTAATGAGGTCGGTGGGATGTGTAAACTCTGGTGACAGTGATGGATGTAAGTGCGGGACTCCACCGCCTCCCTGATGACGTCGCTGCACACAGTTTGGTTCACGTCCGTTTGTGTTGTCGAGAGTCTAAATCAAAGTTTTTACTAGGATCGGTTTAACTACATATAAATATAAAACATTTCTAAGGAAATAATATTCTATGCATATTATATGAAAACTAAGATGGATGATCAGCAGATTAGTGGGCAGGCGTTTGCTTTGTAGCCGGTGGGTTGCCAGTTCGAGCCCCTGTCCCTGCGCTGCGTTGTGTCCTTGGGCAAGACACTTAAACCACATTGCCTAACAGCAGCGCCGGTCTCTGGCTGCATGACCGCAGATGCTCGTCTCTGGATGAGTGATCTGGAACATCATTTCATTGTGTACTTTGTGCGCACAATGACAATGAGTTGAATCTAATCTAATAACAGTTCAGAAAGCAGGTCTGAAGAGCTGCTGATGATTATTATAGTTTGTTTTTTCATTAGTATTAATTTTTATTTAGTTAACAGTGTGTTTCGGTTTTTAATCATTAGATATTTTTCTGTTTTGAATTTTTAGAAGTGTAAAATAACAATAACACAAACACACAATCGAGTCGACCTCCCGGTCGGTGTAAAAACGAGCCAAAGTTCGCTCAGAATGAAAAGAGCTGAACTTCCTGCTCATTTTTATTTGAGTTTGTTTTGTTAGTACAAATTCAGTTTTTTCTCTTAATGCCAACTTCTGATTTTTATTTCAGGCAACTAAAATGTTTCCAGTTTAGTTAAAATAACCTGTGGTGGCATTACCACACATCCATCCATCTTCTGAACTGTGTATCCAGTTCAGAGCGGCACACTGAGAGGCCGGCTAACCTCAGCCAACAGCTGCTCACGCTCAGGTTCTCACCTGAATCACCGGTTAACCCGACAAGCTCGGGTGCCCAGAGAGAACACACGCACACACGCGGCGCACAAAAAGGCCCGTCCACTGGACTCAAACCCCGGACCCACTCACTATTAGGCGACTGTGCTAACCACTACATCACCGCGCCGCCTGACAAAAGTTGATCTCAGACTTGATCAGTGATCAATCAGAATACCTGAGTTTAATATTTCATGTGTGAATCAGTGAGAGCACGGATGGCTGATTAAAACCGCCTGATGCTGCGTTCTGGCTGTTTGTGTTTGTCAAAGGTCACAGAGGTCGCTGCCTTGGTGCATTTATTTTCAGTAACATAGGAAGAATTTATCATCTGCACTTTTTTAAGATGTTAAAGTCTGAAATGTCCAGGCGCTGCACTGCAGATACTTTGGAGACCTTAAATGCAGTGAAGAAATTTGTCCTCAAAATCAATAAATAGTTAATATCTTATGAAACACACCCTCAGAGTGGAGAAGTTTTTGGAAATGAATATCAGTGTTTCACAATTTTATGTTGGGAATTTAAATTTACTGGCAATTAAATGAAGAGTAAATAAACTAGAAACAGGCGTGTGACAGGCTCAGTTTGGAAGGAAGGGTAATAATCAATGATGATATCAAGATATCAATTTTATTGTTTTGTTTTATTCATATTTTCTTATGTGTAAAAACCACCTGGTGATACTCATTTCTTTTTAAGTCATTATTACTGACTGAGCATAAATAAATAAATAAACATATACATTTATTTATTTAATATAAATTTTTTCCCCATTTTTTAAAAAATTTAATCATATCTTGTTGTTTATATTAAGGCTTAAATTAAGAGAACGATAAGTATAAATAAAGATTTTAAAAGGTAAATTTCTATCATTTTAATACGTAAAATAAACCATTTTTAATTTATAAATGAGTAATTAAGGGTTAAATCGGGCTTTTGTGGAATAAACCAGCTTTTTTTCCTTTTTATTTTTTACAGGAACATTTAAGAAAAAAAAAAGTTTTAATGCATAAATCCGAAGTTTTAAAAGGCATAAAACAGTTTAAATCTTATTAGTATTAGGGTGTCACATGAAGAGTCTCCACCAACCTGCCGGGTCCATGAAGGCTCTGATGCCCAGGAAGTTGTGCCAGCTCCGGGGCAGCCCGATGTGTCCCGCGGGGCCGCTGCCGGTTCTGGTCCCGGTGGGGGCCCCGGGCCCGCTGTAGGACGGGTACGGATAAACAGGGCCGTACTGCAGCGGGGCCGGGGGCGTCTTGATGCTCTCACACTGACGCGGCTCAGAAAGAGTCCCGATTTTATTCCTGAGGATGCGGCTGATGGAGCTGACTGAGGGCACGTTGTATTTATCACACACTCCGTCCGAGAGCAGCCGGTCCCGGATCTCCCAGGCAAAGATGCCCGGGTCCCCCTGCTTGTAGTCCCGGATGCTCTTCACCACGGCGGGGGTGGTGACCCGAGGCTTGCTGCCGCCGATGGCTCCCGGCAGGATGGAGCCGGTCTCGTTGTAGCGGGCCAGGATCTTGGACACGCAGCCGTGAGAGACCCGCAGCTGGCGGCTGATGTCGCAGGGCCGCATGCCGAGCTGCGCCAGCTCCACGATCCGCAGGCGCACCGGGTTCGGCAGCGGGCGGCCGTTCACGAACACCCCGCCGAGCTGGTTCACCTCCCCGTAGCTCTGCTCTGCACACACAGGATGAGATTCTTTACCGAGCTGCTCAGGTGTGAACCCGGAGATGTAAATGTTTTTAATGCACAGATGAGGAAGATGGATTTATTTTAATAAATATGAAAGAGCAGATTTATTATTTCCATGACAGGAAAACGCAGATCTTATTTTTTTAATATGCATTTAAAAAGCTTGAAAAGGCCACAAATATAAAACCTGTTCTCAAAATAAACTTCTCCGTTAAATAAAGTCAAATATGACCGTTTCTGTCAGATTAGATATTTTCTGATTAAATTATAAATAAATTATAATAATAATAGTTTTAATAAACAGATAAAGATGATTGAGTGATCACAATGATCATGAGATTTATCTATGACAAGACTACATGTTATTTACATTAATTTAAAAAACTTTAATCAAAATTAGAGCTTATTCATGTCTCTTGTTGAAAAGATATTTGTGCAACTAAAAACAGGGAAATAAATATTTTTGAAAATCAGATGGAGATTTTTTACAGTGTTTGTGTATTTAAAGCTTCTTTATGTGTTACCCACTTTAATACTAAAACCATAATAATTTTTCTTCTCTTTTTTTTTTAACTTTCTGACACATTTTAAAGAGAAAATTGGTGATAAATTACAGTTTTCAGCCTCCTCAGGGTCTGTCAGGCTCACTGCATCTTTATTTATATTAAAAAGGTTAAATAATAAAATATGTAAACAGCCTTTTGAATTAAATTTAAATGAATTAATATTTAATTAAAAATTTTGTAATTAAATTTATTTTTAAATGAGGCTGAGATTCTGCAGCTCATGTGTGTTTTCTTAAAGCTGCGGTCCTCTCGGTGTTTTAGTTTTTATACATCAGATTTAATAACAGATTTAACCCACTTTAATTTAATAAACCAGATTTTCAGCTCTGAGCTCGTTTAAGGCATTTTTTCCACTTCTAGGCCTGCAGAATGCAGCACTTCCTGTTTGTTTTTACATCCTAAAATTAATTTCTTACAGCTGAACATTTAGTCTTAAAACTTTTCTGCCAGATTCTCGTGTTTTAGGACAAAGAAGCTTTTATAGGGACTACAGATGGAAAGTCGCCTTCTGGCATATTTATATTGCGATGTTCATCAATATGCAATGTCCCTTTCAAATAAATAAATCAAATTTTAAAAATTTATATATAGGTTACATATAGGTTACGGCTTTTGAAAGTTGACAGCAAAATTTTATGTGAGAATTTAAATCACTGCTGAATAAATCAATTTGTTCTCTCAATGATCTCTTTATGTTTCGGGGATTTTTAAGAACTTGTTTGCTGCTCTGACAGTCTTACATGATCATTTAAATCCATTCATTGCATCCAAAACAGCAGAGTGTGTGTGTGTGTGTGTGTGTGTGTGTGTGTGTGTGTGTGTGTGTGTGTGTGTGTGTGTGTGTGTGTGTGTGTGTGTGTGTGTGTGTGTGTGTGTGTGCAGCAGACTAAAGTTCAGATATATTTCTGAGGGATGATTTCATTTACAGAACTGATACATTGTTCCCGTACAGCTCCTCATCGTACTTCATCATCTTACGTTTTAAAACGAGTTAAACTTTGTGAACCTCTCGGTGACGCTGATGTGGGAAATAGATGTTCTTTACTTTTCATGTTGTTCGCCTGTTTTTATTAAATATAATTCCTGTCTTTGCTCTGCATACTCTGTTCTCCTCCAGTTTAATTTCTGCATGTTTAAGAGTGTTTTGGTGACTCTTGAGACACTTCAGATATTTAAATATTCGTGTTATTAATGTAGAAAAAAGTTTAAAGAGGCTGCAGCACACCAGTCTGCTTATTTTGGCGTAAAAGCACCTCAAGATCTTTTTTTTATGTTCATTTTACTTCCTGCTGATCGCTACGCCTCATTCGTGTTTTAAAGGACAAAGCAGCTTTTCTTTAATAAAACATGCAAAAAATAAAATAAAATAAAATCCACTCCAAGTCTGACATAAATCCATCGTCTTTCTTTCAGAGTCACTTTCAGTTAAATTTGTGTCAAACTCACCCATCAGCTGCCGTCCACAACGTCTCACCGCTCCACCATCCAACCCTCCGAATGCTGCCTGCAGAGATCTGCAGAGATTTGAACCTCCTGCTCCTCCTCCTCCTCCTCCTCCTCCTTCTCCTCCTCATTTCCTGCTTGCAGGCTGCCATCAGAAAAACAAGCGTTCCTGGAGGCCTCTGAAAGCTGCGTTTTCTTTTCTCCGAGGCCCACATGTTGACACTGAACTCATCATGTCTGGTCTGAGGTATTTCCTTTTTTCCCCCCTGATTCAGAGAGCAGCAGCTGTTTAAAGGATGACACAATGCAAACAACAGTCGCTGGAGAGAATTTGTTCAATGTAATTTTTTGTGCATGGAAAACAATATTAGCAAATAAGTGATAAATAAAAATGACTGAAGACATCAGGGAGTTGCACATAGGATTAGAAAGTCCACAAATAAGCTGCAATAATGGCAAAAATTCAGGCTGATTACAACTTTATTAAATTTAAGTAAATGTCTTTAGTCTTCAGCTTTGGATGCTTGGCCGGATCTCTTCCCAAAGTTCAGCTGAAATTGCAGAATTCGGTTTGTTGGCTTCATTGAGATGACTGTCCTTAACCGGGCTCGTGAAAATTTTAACAAACCGGGAAACTAAAGGTTCAGAAGTTGGCTGCACCAAAAATAGATAACGGAAAGTATGACTTTGGTGCTGGTGTGCTCTGACACAGGCACATGTAGCTGGTAGGCCTGAACTCAGTACACGAGCATTTCGAAGCAGCCACTGAAGTGAACATCTCTCCGTGTTTGTGCTGCTGGAGCTTTTTAAATTTGTCTGACTAATATTATGACCTCAAGTATTTTATTAGTCTGTTACTTTGCACTGATTAGCACATATCTGTGTCTGTGTGCAGCACCTGTACAGTTTATGGACACAGTGTGCTAAACTAATTAGCGCTCCACCTTCTCGTCCCTATCAGGTAACTTGTTGCTTTATAGAACGCAGCAGAGCAGTGACCAAAACACCAGCGTCAAGGCTTTCAAACGCAGAGTCCAAAACCAGCAGGTGACACAGTGGCTGTGACCATCTAATATATTATCTATTCTCCTAAGCCTCACCTCCAATAACCTGCAGCTCTGTGAATGACTCGACTCTGCCACATGTAGATCCTGCAAACATCAGGCACTCCAGAGGCACCCAGTCCTGCCCACCAGCCACCTGCTTCATGCTTCTTTAAACCCAGTGTCCACCCTCAGCCCTGAAACCTCACAGATTTGAATACCATCACTTGTGTGTTTAAGCTCGTCATTAAGGGCTCACAGAGGTGCAGACACAGTGACATGAGGTCAGTCTGAAGAAGTCCAACACGTTTCTGACTGTTGTTGGTTTTAAACGGTCTTCACAGCCAAAATAACTTCAAGGATCATTCAAGTTTGGACATAACCTCCCTTTGCCTTACAGAGGGAACAAGAGGAAATTATAAAAATGATTTTTTAATTATAATTTTAAGGTTAGTTATTCAACCAGCACTTTTCTGTTTACCTTTCTTTCCTCCTGATCCATAACCCTGTGTTTGGTATCACAGCGCTGTGAACTCTGGGCAGCTCCTCTAGGAGACGTCCACAGAGATGTGGACTCATGGAAGGTGTACATAAAGGGCAGGGCTGTCCACCATTGGCTGAGAGCGTGGATAGGAGTAGTGTTGGAGTGTAACTTTGTTTATGTACTCGAGTACTTTACTGCAGTCCTGCTTTTTCCTTGGTTACATATCACACGACTCATTTTAAAGCTTTACTTACCTGTGATGTCGTAGATGCTAACAGTGCATGTTCATGCTACAGGTGGTTGTTAGGCAACATGATGACGTCATAACGCATGAATAATTCAAGTTTTGAGGACATAAATTTTAAACTCGCTGTCCTGAAATTAAAATGATGCAGACAGAGATTTTATGTAACCAGGATAAAATGATTAATATATGATGCGGTATTATTATAGATATACCCAGCAGTATGTAAGTGATACACATCAGTGATGTTGATCCAAAAATACAGTATTCTGTCTAATGAGTACTTTTGCTTTTAAGTATGTTTGGTGCTAAAACCTTTGCAGGGTTACAACTTTTAGTTGTCTGAACACTTTGAAAAACAGTTACATAAAACCAAAATAAAAAAACAACAATATAAAACCATTTTTAGGCTTCAGAGCAAATTTTTAAACTTATATACATGCTTATGCAGAAACAGAAGCCTTGTAATTATAACTGTTCTAAAATCTCAGATATTCTGATTAATGTTGTAGAGATTAGCTGTAGTTACAGCTTTGTAAGTGGACTCTTATGTTTCTTTGGATTAGAAGCGAAGCTGCTGCTGCTGCTCTGATCAATTTTCTTTTGTAGTTTAAAAATCTTATAAAATCCGTTTCATTCCTGTCTCTGATTTAAAAACACCCGCTGTCCCTGCAGTTTAACCCTGCAGTTTATGAGCCGTCCTATAAATCATACTTCTTCCTTACAAACCAACATCTGATGGTTCGCTCCAGCTAAGCTGAAACATGTGTAATAATTTAACATGATGATCAGATGGAGATTTATGACGTTTATTTCAGACCTCATCATTTTATGACTTTTTTAAGCACATTTTTTAATCACAGATCTTTACTTGAATGAATATCTGTCATTGTAGATATGAAACTGTTAAACTGAAAATATTAGCTGTCACACTAAATAGAGACCTCTGATTTTTAATGCAGTGGCGCCTCCTGTAGGAGGTCTTTCTGCATTACAGTTGTGGGACACAACTGTAATGAGCTTCTGAGCTTCTTGACCTTTGAACCCCATCAGCTCATCGGTGAGCGGTCTACAGTTATGGTTGAGCTTTGTTTCAGCAGCATGTTTAACAGAGTTTTTCAGAAACTAGAACATGTTCCCTTTCATTATGGTTCATAGATTCATTTTCCATTCAAGTTTTTCTGTTTCTATTTGGGCTAACATTAGAGCCACCCCCCTTGCATTAAATGGGTTGAATCTGCCTGTTGCATCTCACCCTGTAGGTCCACCTTACAGGGCCCAGATGTTAGCCGAGTCCTGACTTTTGGGCCACATCTGGCACACACTAAATTTGTCAGCAGTCTGTGGTCTGATTAGCCTTTTTTTTTTTTTTTTAACCCAGCCTCAGATATACTAGTTGTAGGTCCTCCACTGGACAGCAGGGGGCAGTGTAAGCTCATAGTTGAGCACTGTTGGACTGGAAATCCATTTAAAACTTCCAGCAGGGACATTGTGGCTCTGTCCTTCTCTAAAATGGGAACATTTACAGGTTTCAACATGAATGCAGCTGGATTCATAATTTCCATTTTGTGTTTTTAATATTAGAGAACATCAGATTTTTTTTCCAGCTGTGAGTGAAAGAGTGAAAGAGTGAAAGAGTGAAAGAGTGAAAGAAAGAGAGAGAGAAAGAAAGAGTGAAAGAAAGAAAGAAAGAAAGAGTGAAAGAAAGAAAGAAAGAGTGAAAGAAAGAGTGAAAGAAAGAAAGAAAGAGTGAAAGAAAAGAAAGAAGAAATAAAAATAAAGAAAGAAAGAAGAAAGAAGAAAAAGAGAAAGAGTGAAAGAAAGAAGAAAGAAAGAAAGAAAGAAAGAAGACACCACTCATAAAGAAAATTCATTCAGCATGTTTCACTCCATATTTTCACCTCATTTACAGGAGCTCTGTGTCCTATCAAAAAGAAAGAAAGCAAAATGTGACCTCTGTCTTTTGGATAAATTTGTTTTGATTTATGAAACAGAAACTGATTAACATAGATAAATATAATGAATAATAAATAAATAATATTTTAAATAAATATCATCCAGTTCTGCTTCTGCATGAAGATGAAACATTTGGGAGGATTTGCACTGCGGTTTAATGTAGCGAGCACGCTCAGTCCCCTCATTTGTTCATTTATGATTTCCCAGCATTAAAGAAGAAAATATATGATTTTAAATTGGTGTACTTTAAACACACAAAATCGAATGTTTCTCCAGAAAATTAAAGACCTGAACATTTTTGTACCACCTGATATTTTTGTCTTCTTTTTCTCATCACTATATTTTTATAGTTATATACATAATTCTCTTATATATCTAATTCTAATTCTAATATATAATACATTATGTATCTAATTTTAATGCATGTCCATGTTTTTTTATTTTTATTCCTTTCATATTTTATGTTTTATTTCCATTACTTTAATTTAAAAATTGATTTGTAATGCAAACATAATTTTATTTAGATTTATTATATTTTGTCTATTTACTGATACTCATTTCTGTTTGTGTACATTTTGTATTGTGATTTTGTGGATGTTTCATTTTATTTTAACTGATTAGATTTTTGCCTTTTGTTTATTTTAATGATTTTTAGAATCATTTAATATTATTTGAATTTTGGTTTTACATTAAGAAAAGTTTGGTTACAAATTTTACTCCAAATTATTTTTAATCTTTTTTTTAATTTGAATATTTTACTCTTTAGTTGAAGTAAACAGAGGCTAATTGTAGGTGTTGACCACAGAAACGGGTTAAACTGCCGTGTGTGTGTGTGTGTGTGTGTGTGTGTGTGTGTGTGTGTGTGTGTGTGTGTGTGTGTGTGTGTGTGTGGTCATGAATAAAGAGGACGGTCTATTGTAGGGAGCACGATGAACACCATGACAACTCCCAGCAGCCTCACATGTATTCCCAGCAGTGTGTGTGTGTGTGTGTGTGTGTGTGTGTGTGTGTGTGTCCATTATAAAGTGTTCAGGGGGAATAAATGGGATAAATGTGGAGGCTGTGCGGTCTTTGTGCCCATGGGCTCAGCGTGTTTGTTTGCAGAATTCGACCACCCAGCAGGAATTCTCACACACACACCCACACACACACACACACACACACACACACACACACACACACACACACACACACACACAGCTCAAATCATTGTCACACATCTCACAGAGAAAACCAGAGATGCCCCCAAACCCAGGAACATCCCGAGGCTGATTCGGATGGTTTCCTCCTTCCTTTTAAATCTTCCTACAATTCACGATCCTACAAATTCATCTCTCATTCATCCACAGGAACTTTTTATTTGTTATTTTAAAATATAATTATTATCCTCAGAGGAGAAATTTACAGGATGGCTCAATTCCACTAAAAGACTGTAGATTTTCTGGGCCTCGTGCAAAGGAACAGAAAATAAAATAGATGAAATTTACTTATTATAAATAACTAAAAGTATTTATAGTTAAAACTAAAACTAAGTGGAAAAAAAAAACACCTGAAAAAGTAACAATTTTCTTTACAAAACAGGAAACATTTTCAGTTTTTGTCACTTTGGATAAAATCCATCAGCCTGAGGAGGCATTCTTGTCCCTGTTTATTCATACTTAAATCTCTCATTCTAACAAATACCACAAATATAATAAACACTAAAATTAAACTATTAATAAACTAAAGCTAAACGAGAAAACTGACAGAAACTAAACCAAATTAAAAACTAAATATAGACAAATCTGTGTCTGCTTCAGGTGACACCTCCCAGTTATTAAATGAACAAAGTCTGATTAATAAATCAGAAATTAAACACTCACTCTTAGATGATACAATTATCAATTAAATCTCCAAGCTCCCTTCAGCTAATTAACAGCATTTCTCATTTGAAGCACCGCCTTCAACAATCACAGTGAAACCAAACCTGGTGATCAGCTGCTTCATGCACGCTTAAACACAGCTGAGCCCCCAACAGAGACTCAGCTGATGCTTCTCTGCAGAAGCTGCAGAGGCCTCCCTGAGTTCACTTCTTTATTCAAAGCTGACAGGTGTTCTACAACAACACCTTGGTTTGTGACTGTTAAACAGAGCAAAATGACTGTGTTGTGTGTCTGTGTTCAGCTGTGTGTTTATGATGTTACCTGGGGTGGAGGCGTACCTCAGCACAGGAAGATTTCTTTTAACTAAGATTGTGGCTGCTGCATTCTGGAGATGCTGTTTTCGAGCAAGAGCCATAATGAACCGTTTACACCAACAATGAGCCCCTCAAACGATGCTACGGCCCCCACAAAGACCCCCCCCCCCCCCCCCCCCCCCCCAGCCTCACTGAGACAGTCTGAGGTTACACCAAAGAGTGAGTCATGAAACAGACACACACCAGTGCATTTGTGCAGCAGCTCATTGCGAACCATGGTTACATTCTTTTTGTTGTTGTTTAGTGACCTGTTGTGTATCACCTGACACAGTGCAAATCTCACATCCACCTACGAGTGACAGCGCCTTCTATTGGGAAAGTCTGCAGAGACATGAGGCTGGGGGGTGGGGGGGTGGATGGAGTCAGGGCCTCCTGCATCTCCCAGTAACACACAAGGTGTGCTCAGGTGTTGGGACCACTGAGAGATGGTGGTCCCATTTTAGAGAACTGCAAAGTGCATGATAGGAGGTTGTAGGTGGCATAAGAGACGTGCTGGTCAGCCAGAAAAATGTGGCTCACCATCAGGACCGCAGCAGTGAATCATCACTGCGGCTTTGAGAGTGAAGCTGCACTGCTGGGTTAATGCAGCCCGCGGCCTCTTAAGCTCAAACGGTTCACTTCCTGCTTAAGATGAAGGCTAATAAACTGGACGTCATATTTCTCATGCTTCAACCTGCAGCTGTCACAATACATGATTACTGTGGTCATAAATTACACTGACAAGAAATACTTTATCCAACATTAGGAAATTCTACTGTGAGGAAAATATTTTTTAAAAAGTTGCTTAAATTCATCTAAAAATCTTTATTGGGTTTTAGTGCAAATTAAACTCAAATGCAGGTGGTGGGAGAGTCTGCAGCCTGAAGATGAGTTACACAATTATTTTTCATTAAGTATTATTATCCATTTACCATGACCCCCCCAACCCCACAGAAACAAGTTATTATTCTCCTAAATTATCTAAGAGTCTCTTTAAGGAACACATTCATATATTTACAATTATTCTGAATTTAAATGGCATCAACTGTTTGTGCTCTTATTGATGAATTAAGCAGGTATCAATATGTAAATAATTTCAGTGTATATGTGGTGGATGTTATCAAACTTCTTTGAGTTTCTTTGGCTTCAAAACTTCAGCAGATGAAAGTGAAAACAGAAGCATAAAAGAAGAATAACAGACGTGTTTTTAATCGACACACGAATAATAAAGCAGTGAATCAAAATATGGCAACCCACACCGGCGTGGAAGGGTGAGCGTTTGTGTGACCGAGACGATTAAATATCGAGAAACAAAACCACAAATGATGGTTTCTACATTTCTGCTTTTGTAGATGAAGGTGGAGCTGGATCAAAGTTCCTCCGTCTCTGCAGCGTTTGCTTACTTAACCCACAGCACACTGATCATTACAAACACATCGTGCAACATACGCATGCGCACAGAAGTGCATGTCTGCCCCTGCATTTATGAATGAATCATAATTAATGCATAAAAAATTAATCTGTTCCCAATTTTGCAACTTTTCTTTTTACATTAAAAAGGTCCAAAACTGTCACTAAGATCACTGTAAGGTCCACACAAAGGTAAACCTGAACTCCTCGTGTTGAGGGGGTGCTGGCAGCTCCTCAGAGGGAAGTGATGAGAAGGAGATTTCAGGAAAAATTAAACAAAGAAGCAGAAGGAGGACTTGGAAAGCTGCTGAACTCAGCGTGACGTCTCTGAGACAGGAGGGTCGTTTCTATACAACAACAAAGAAGATCTAAAAAGATATAAAATATGGATATAAAATAAATGTTAACGCCACATCTGAATCTTTCGTGGTGAATGTAATTGTCCCAGCTACAAACACACAGCGTTGTGATCTCAGTTAGTGCGAACAATTTAATAAGCACAGAAAAGCTGGAGAGGTGGTTTGATATGAAGACTTTTTTCCTCAAAAAGTTTTTTTAAAAGTTTAAAAATGAATCCTGACTGTGTGAGCTTCTGGTTTCCAGTAACATAATTATTATTATTCATCTCCGAACACAGATACGTGTCACATGTTCTGAACGTGCACAACGTTTTAAACATGAGCAGAAACACATCTATTTATCTATTAAATTCCACGATATTATTCAATCAAATAAATGGAGCTATCATTAAAAGTGAACGTGCAGATTAAAGCAGCCCGACGCAGCCAGCACAGTAAATCATGGCTGCAGTGATGTTCAACGAGGAAAGCAAATACAGAAAATAAAATGTTTGATTTTTACATTTTCTATGGACAAAGACCCCCAACTCCCCCCGGGGTCTTCTGAGCATCTGCTGACCTTCAAATAAAAAACACTCCTGCACCTAAAGGTGCAACAGGGGACTTCATTTTATGAGAGTGCAGAAAAAAAACACCAACTAATGAATTCATGAGACAAAATCAGGATGAATGTGTGTGTGTGTGTGTGTGTGTGTGTGTGTGTGTGTGTGTGTGTGTGTGTGTGTGTGTGTGTGTGTGTCTGTGTTAATAACAAAAATGTAATAACTGGAGCCCAAAGACAGAAAGTTTGGAGTTACACCCAGAGAGGACGACTGTGGTGCAAAGAAAAGATGACGGGGATGAAATAATAAACCATAACGAGCTGAGATAACGAGCGCGGTGAGCACTGAGACTCTTCATCTTCTTCTTCATCATTCGATCCCAGCAGCAAACACTGGAAACCCACAGAGATGCTCGTCTCCTCCGCTCCCAGCGATCATCTTAGTAGCAGTTTATCAGTGACTACATTAGAAATAAAATTATCATCAATAGAATTATTTATTTAAGAATTTTAAGGTTCACATTTGTAAACAGAGGGCTGCAGAGTTACAAATATTTTTATTTTAATTGCTAACAAGTCCTTTATTTTTGTAGCGAGACACTGATTTTTATGTTTCTCTCTGAGACGTGGCAGCGTGAGAATGAAGTCTCTCACCTTTCAGAACTTTGTCCTTGAGACGTCATTTTTATGTTCTCCTCTGATTTCTGGCCGAGGAGGTGGAACTGCTGTTATTTAAAAAATACTTTTTTATGCCACCCGATCTGTGCGAGCTCTTACAGCTCTTTTGAGATGATTACGACTAAAACTGGATGAGATCAGCCTTTGTACGGTATCTTAATATATCGGCCACCAGGATCCGCTACATCCTTTCACTCAGACTTTCAAGACTTTTATCCTCTCCTATTAAATTGTGGAGGCTCATCATCATTGTCGGGCACTTCAACACTCATGTTGAAGTGCTAAGGAATTCCTGAGCATCTTGGACTCAATTGACTTCATTCAGCACGTATTTGGGCCTGCTCATACTGCACGGCATACTTTAGATCTGGTCCTCAGCTATGGCGTTACTTTAGACAATTTGAGTATAAGTGAAGTTGGTTTGAGTGACCATAAATCTCTTTTAATGTCTCTGTTTTTAATGCCTCTTGTGATGATAATGTTGAGCACCTTGTAATAAACATTGCCTAGTTATTATGGATCAGGTTGCTCCTTACAAAATTAGTCATCTGTTGTTTCCTGCTCACCTTGGCTAAATAATCAGACTCGTGATCTTCGACATTCCTGTCGAAAGGCAGAGCGACTATGGAAGACTACAGGTTTGACAGGTTTAAAGAACTGCTCTGCTCTTACAATGAAGCAGTCAAAGAGGAAAGGTCTTCTTATTTTAGCAGCCTCATAAACTGTAATAAAAATAATCCTAGGATATTATTTGACACCTTCTCCCCCACCTCAGTGTGCACTGATAGCCTCTGATGTGATCGAAAATTTGTCAAATATTGAAAAGGTCCCGGACAACTGGACCCAAAGGGCTGACGCTGGCAAGACTTTATTCCCATCATTTAGGTCCTGGATTTCTGCAGTGCTAAACATCAACAAATGCAGAAATTGAACATGAAATGGCAACAAAGTGCTTACAAAAGCAGATTCATCTGAAGCATTCTGTTGATAAACCAACACACACTGAACTGTGCAACCACTTACCTCCATTTATCCCTGACAAGGCTGGTTTCTGATCAGACAGGTAGGACAGCAAAGTGGTTGATATCATCTCAACCACTGGCAGGTCAGAAGAGATGGACAGCACCAGCATCCTCCTAAGTTAGAGAGGCATCAACACTTTCCCTCTGTTCACTGCTCATGTAGCAAATTACATTCTAATACATTTCACACTCAAATCCATAAACAGTCGGGCCTCACCTGGTAGTACATTTTGGCTCACACACACACACACACACACACTGTGGTCCAAACTGCACAGTTTGTCGAGCTGTTTGAAACATTTCAAATCACCTGCCAATTACTCACTCTGTTTATGCTGCTCACCTTCTATAATGCTAGCAGAGCTCCAGTTACAGAGCTGATATCTCCATGCTGTCAGCGAAACTGACGCTTTTCCACTAGTACCTACTGAGCTCAGCTAGACTCAGCTTGGCTCAGTTTCCATTAGGCGCTAGTAGCTTGTACTTGTGGTTTTAATGGTGGTTGGGAAACCAGCTTAGAGGTGCATTACCGCCACCCACTGGACTGGAGTTTGGTTCTAATACCTGCTATACTTTTTTAGTAGCCGCGGTTGCAGGTGCACCGAGTGAGTCGAAAATGTAGAAAATGTGGCATCAGCTGACTGCATGCCACTGATTGGCCAGGCAGCGATGTCACTATGTGACTCATGCAAGCAACTCATTCACAAGAATCAAACCTGCCTTTTTGAAACCCACCAGCACGCCCACGTTTTTTGTGCTTGGTGCCTGATGTATGGAGTTAATTTCCTGCCAAAAGGTCGCACGCAGAGAACACACGCTGCACACAAATAAAACCTGCTGCATGCAAAGAAAACGTTTTACAAACTGTACTCAGACATCGCACACACACAAAACATATTTTACAAACTGTCCTCGAGCACAAAATGATCTCTCCTCGCATACAAAACGGTTCCTCGGTAAGTTTGTGCCAAAAGTCACGTGATATGCCAAAGTCACTTTCCCTTCTCAACAGCAGGGGGTGCTATCGAGACAACTGAAACGCCCCGAGAGCAGTATTAACTTTTTTTGTTCACAATATTAACTGTTTTGACCTGCAACTGTTGCTGTATGCCATTATATCTGATAATAGAGGTAAAAAAATAAAATAAAATTCTGGATTGTACATTATGTCAAGATTTTTTTTTCCATACTTATGCTATTGAACTTTTCTTTTCTGAGAAAAACAAACAAAAAACTGAAACTATTATTTGAAATAGTTTCTGATTAAATTTCAGTCAATCTGGGAATTGATTAATGGCCTAACAGTTCTAATATATATGATGTACCTTGACATTAAAATAAATAATATAATTTAGGATGTCAAATTTAAATAATTTGACATCTTACATCTATAGAAATTAAGGTATGAATTTTCTGAATGGTCAGACGTTTTATAATGGATTTAAAAGGTACAATTCAGCAAAATGTATAATTCAGACAGAAACTAATTTTATAGTGTACTTGTGACATTTTTACAGATATATTACAGGAAAGAAATATTTTCACAGTGAAATGTGTGATTTCAACATATTATGAGAGTAAAAATTAAAGTTTGTCTCTTGATTTACGGTGATTAAATGTTTCTGCTACGGAGTTAAACCATTTTGGATTTCACGGTCTGTTACTGTTGCCATTTGGCAGTTTTCCACTGTATTTTTACGGACGTTTTTACAGTGTATGTAAATGCGTCGTTTCTCTCCTAATCCTCCATCATTAAACATTAATCTCCTCCCTGAAGCTCGACATCTCTCTTAATGCACTGCTCCGTTTTTTTCTTCACACCCTCATCCACTTGACTCTCGGGACCCGCCTCCGTCCTTTTTAACGGCACACACACATGCACACACATACACATACACACACACAGAGAGCTCAAATCACTGTCACACAACAGGCCGTTAAAAGAGTCGGAGGACACACTCTCTGAAACTCTTCCCTCATGTATTTTTCATGCCTTTAAATCCTCTCCGGTCTGCCGGTGCAGCTCCGGGCTCCCGCTCCCCTTTTAACGGCATTCATGGACCTGAACCCTCCGCTGCCTGCTCCTCTTTAACGCACCGCAGCCGCTGCATCCTCCTGGACACAAACCTGGAAACTTTTTCCTTCTCCAGCTCCGGTCTCTCCTTTCGTCCCCACGTCATGTCGCTTGGCACCAACGTAAAAACAGGATTCTCCGTGCGGGACATCCTGGACCTTCCGGACTCGACAGGAAGATGTGGATCCGGGACCGAGGAGACCGAGGAGGACGACAACGAGGAGGCCTCGGCGGAGGTTTCAGGCTCGGAAAACGTCCCGAATCTGGGATTTAGCGGCCAGGGATTGTGTGAGCGCACCGGCGAACAATTGGCCAGGTGGAGCAGCCCATCCGGTAACCTGCACTTCTCAGGTGAGAGCGTTCATTTATTTTAATTAATAAATGTAAAAGTTAGAGCATTTACCCTCATCGCCCTCACATATGGCTGCATATGTATCCAGTTTCTGCCCGCTACGTGTTGAATCCGAGGCTTCTGCTCGTGCGTAAATCGCCAAATTAGGAAAATAAGCATAAGTATGGTTCTCAGGCTTCACTTCTCATCCGAATTGTTCTCTGAACTGATGAAGCCTTTCGGCTGAGAGATGAAACGTCTTCAAGAAACAAAAAGAGGTCCAGTCGCCCTTTTTCAAACTCCAGAGACAACTTTAAACCCGCCAAATATCGAAATCTGCGACAATAATTGGCAAATGCAGCCTCTGATCCGTCATCAGGTACTTAAAAATACCTCAAATTATGATTTTTTTATCTCTTTTTGCTTGAGCAGCACACATCAGTGCGTAACTGGATAATTTTCTGTGCACCATTTTATGCTTTATTATGTCCTCATTTCTTCAGTAATACGCTGATTATTTATAATCTTAAACTCAGTCATGAACTCCAGCCTATTCAGTGTGTAGCTCCTGTTCTTTTTAATGACTTCAGCAGGTGGAGAGCTTTCAGGGTGTTTTTAGGCACACACTGAACTTCAAAGGCTGTTTGCAGAGCATGAAAACATATCTGAGCTCAAATTATTGATCCTATACATCATTAATCAGCTACTGTAGGAGATGCCGCGTGTTTCAGAGTAGTCCTGGGAGTAATCGGATTACTTTCCATTTCTCCCTGCAGTACACGGTCTGTCCTTGGAGCCTCGCCCCGATCCCAAATCTCCTGAGCTCTCCACGGATGAGTCCCCGGACGCAGAGCGGGACGCGCGGTGCGGTCAGGCGCAGAAGGCGCGTGGAAGGAAGCGGCGCGTGCTCTTCTCCAAGGCGCAGACCTTCGAGCTGGAGCGCCGCTTCCGGCAGCAGCGCTACCTGTCCGCCCCAGAGAGGGAGCACCTGGCAGGACTGATCCGCCTTACCCCGAACCAGGTGAAGATTTGGTTCCAGAACCATCGCTACAAGATGAAGCGAGCCCGCGCCGAGCGCAACCTGGAGGCGTTGCAGCTACTGCCGGCCCGCCGGGTCGCCATCCCGGTCCTGGTGCGGGACGGAAAGCCCTGCGACCGGTTTGCAACGAACGAGCTGGAGGCGACGCTCAGATCTGGTCTAAGCCTGCCTCTCTGTGCCTACTCCCCTCTGCTGCATCCCGCATACGGCCCGGAACAGCCCAGACTGCCGCAGCGGCATCCAGGGGTGCAGCAGCTGGCGCACATGTACCACTGGAGCTGGTGAAACCCGAGACAAGACTTTTCTCTTCCTCTTTATGAGTCCGTGTTCGGCCTTCAAATGATCGTTTTGCCTTCTCAGAATATTCTCCCTTAGATGATAAAAGCCACTATTTGCCTCTTTTGGAGAAGTGAGAGAAATTTGTGTTTTTCGTGGAGTCTGGCACATTTCAGGATGTGCTCTCGAAGGGGGCTGGTCTGGAAACAAGGCGGAATAAGACCAGAAAATTGGAGTCAAAGTTGATTAAAATTTTATCGCATTTATTCTTATGATGAAGAAAATGCTCTCACAGGTGACATGTTTATTTTCTTTTGTATCCTTCAGACGCGCAACACGTCTAAAACTACGCAGCTACTTGTAAAATAATCATTTAAAAAACTGCAGTCGAACTGATGAGAAAACAGATCAAACCAAATGTTTTACTGTTTTTTTTGTGAGATTTATTCTGATGTCGTGTTTGCTGCAACAAAAAGTCACTTTTACTGCGAGATGTCTTTTGTATGTGTTTCATAAATCTATTTATAATGTTGCCCGGTGAGTTGACTTGTAATAAACTGGATATTTATGACGGTAAATAAAAAATCTGAACAGAGGGGAGTCGTTTGATTTCAGCCGGATGCTGCAGCTCTGACAGGAATATTAGGACACTGTTTTTTAACGGGCTGATGTTGAATGCTCAGAGCGTTTTTGGGCCCATGTCCTGCAAACAATAATGAATCCATCAAAATTAGTCAACGTTTTTGGACAATTTGGTCTTAAAATCCCCCTTTTCCTTTTTATTCTTATGATTTATCTACAGGAGAGATGCATGTGTAAAAAGCTGTTTGCTGTGCTTTTGCTATGATGAGAAATTGTAGATAAGAATTTACTTTAAAAATAAGTCAACAGAATTTTAGGGGAAAATGCAAATTTCAAACCTCCTTAAACATTTTCCAAAATTCCTCCAATTATCTAAAGCCTAAAAAAAAAAAAGTTTTTTTGTTAATGGAGTTTGGTGCAGATTGAAAAAGCTACAATTCAGGCTGATATACTTTGTTTCCTTGCATGTTTTAATGATGGTGGCGATTTTATAACGACCCTTTTTTGTATTTCGGAATCATAAATATCAGAGCAGCCTGAGGATCATAAGCAGTGTTTCAGGCAGTGGTTTCCAAGCTGGGGATTAGGACCCCCCAAGGAGTCCCAAGATAAATGTGATGGGTCACAACATGATTAAAAGGGAAGGGGAAAAAAAGACTTTTATCCTTTTTTCTTCTTAAGCTTGGCATGCTTTTCTTAAAAAAAAAAGATATTTAAACATTTTCATCCCTGCGGTGAAAAAATCTACAAAGGACAGAATCATTACAACATCCAGCTGAAAACTATGAGACCCACCGAGGCTTCGTTTAGTCCTTTAAAAATTAGAGCTGCGTGACCATCTCCACACAGCGGGCAGTTTAAGACCTGCAGAGGTCGGCCTCGTAATATAAACACTTTCTTTGAGAATCAGAGACTTGAAAGCTGCTTTACAGTAGGTCTGGATCTATAGGTCATAATCCAGTCTTAATTTCAGCTGATGCGGAGCTCATTTGCACATTCGTGTATTAATAAAATCCACCGCAGCTCATTTTCCAACTTGACCCGGTTCATTTTAAAGGAATGATTTGACATTTTGAGATTTTGCTGGGATTGGTTAATAAGCAGATCTGTCTGAAGCAAGCGTTTACTTTAAGGGCCTATCATATTTACCGCACGCAAACAGTGACGTCACCACAGCTTCAGCTGCGTTATTCTCCTGAACGACAGGTGTCGCCACTGAGACAAATCTCCCCACCCCTTCCTCCAGCTCATCCGGGGGGAACACTGAGGCGGACGCAGGCCTACCAAGAGATACAATCTTTCCAGTGCGTCCTGGGTCTGCCTTGAGGCCTCCACCTGGTAGGACATGCCCACAACACCTCCATCAGGAGGAGCTCAGGAGGCATCCTAATCAGGTGGTTGAACCACCTCAGCTGGTTCCTTTCAGTAAGGAGGAGTAGTGGCTTTAGTCTGGGCCACTCCTAAATGACTGAACTCCTCACCCTGTCATTAAGGGAGAGGCGAGCCACCCATCAGAGGAAACTCGGTTCCGCCTCTTGTATCCTCGATCTTGTTCTTTCAGTCACTCCCCAAAGTTCACGAGTATAAGTGAAAGAGAAAGAGAAAGAGCAAGTGAGGGTGGAGATCAGACAGTAAATCTACACCTTTGCTTTCATGCTCAGCTCTCTTCAGCCCAACGGAGCGGTGCAGCGTGGCTGCAGATTTGTCTGTCAATCTCCTGCTCCCCTCTCCCCCGATTCACGAATCGGTCTATTTGTTTAGTTATGAGGCTTCACACAGCCTGAAGCAGAGGAAACAGCTCACCTGACACCAGTGTTAATTTTGACAGCAAATTTTGATTTACTTTTAGTCATAATTTAGTCATCTGAATAGTTTTAGTCGACGAAATTATCGTAAGAATATAGTCGACTAAATCGACTGTAGATTTAAAATATAAAGGGTGTAAAATGTAAATGCTTTTTCTTCAGTTCCCTTGAATTAGTCATTATACACACTTACACAAAATTAAACATTTATTAAAAGTTATGGAACATTATTAATAATATTAACATTAGCGTTTCACCTGCTTCTACACACCTGATCATTAACACCACCTTACTGAGATAATCCGAGCGTTTTACAGCAGGACGCTCTGAAAGGTACAGGGCAGTGTTCAGGACTAAGATTATAAAGGCTAATCCACCGCGGTGTGGAGATTTTCTCTAAACACAAAGTGGGAAAAACACTTTACCCTGCATGACATTAAAATGCTGACCTTTGCATGGAGATCTGGGTGACTGGTTTGCAGATGTCGTTTAAGATTTGCAGAGGTGGGAAGTAACGAAGTACAAATACTTCGTTACTGTACTTAAGTAGATTTTTTAGGTATCTGTACTTTACTTGAGTATTTATTTTTCTGACTACTTTTTACTTTTACTCCCTACATTTTTACACAAGTATCTGTACTTTCTACTTCTTACATTTTCAAACAGACTCGTTACTTTTTAACACGTCAGAGAGAAGTTTGCGTTTTCGGTCAGTGCGCCGTCAGTCATCAAGCGATCTGAGCCTAAACGGAGGAATATTAACATATAAGAGACAATCGTACTGGCGTATCCTCCATCACCGGGGCTTATCGGGTACAAAGGGATTAAATACACAAACCCATGTAATTAATGTCTCATTTATAGCGCTATAATCAGGGGTCACAGCGGGCCGGACCGAATCCGTAAGTTATGCTCGCAGGACATAAACAGCTTAGCTAGCGCTACTGAAGAGGAGCGAGCATGAAGGCAGTAACGTGTGGCAGGTAAATGCAACATTTTTAAATGCTCAACAAATATCAGCAAACACACAAAGTGTGCAGTTTGTCACACAGTGTGTCTGCTAGCTAAAAGAAGAGCTGCTGCATGTCAGGGAGAGCAAAGAGAGAGAAGTTCACTCAGAGATGGAGAAAGAGGACAGGAGAGGAAGAAGAGAGGTTAGAATTAAAGGAAAGGACTGGAAAATAAACTGAAGTATGCTGACTTTGTGTTATTCAAAGATTGTATGAAAATACTGCAGTTTAGTACGTAATAAACAGGTTATCTTGTTGTACTGTATTTACAGTAAAGCTCTGTGTTGGTGCACTGGTGTTCATGGTCAGAGTTACAGGTTACATCAGTGCAGCAGAGATGAGTTTGAATCAAAGCTGCTGATGCTGAGATCACTGAGTCCAACATTTCTACAGCCTGTATGCTGTCAGTGTAGGGGATGGAGATCAGCTCAGATAGCTGTGAAATACTGGGTTACATCTTTGTGTTAATTCAGTTCATCCACACAGAGCAGTAAACCTCAGAGCAGCAGCAGGTCAGCTGATCACAGCCTGCACACCAACATCATTTACTGCAGCTCACAATAGAAAGCTGTGATTCTTCTCCCCATGCAGAGCCACTACAGCTGATCTTAGGGTTCCTCCACCTTCTGAATCCCACTGTAACCCCTGAGTATCCTCATGTTGGTGTTTAGGTGGAGGCACAGTCACCCTCTACTATGGAGGACACAGAGAACAGAGCTGTGTTTAAATTCCCTTTCACAGTTTGTGATTCAAGCTGAGTACATTCATTAGAATTAAAATTTAGATTGGAATAACGTTTGTGTTCTCATGTATTATTTTATATTATTACAATAATATATAATAAGGTTCAGTTAGCTTTACACAAAAATAGCAGGTAGAAACGTCCTCCAAAGAGCTACTTTTACTTTCTTACTTTGAGTACATTTCAGAGCCTGTACTTTTTTACTTTTACTTAAGTAGAGAAGTTGAACCAGTACTTCGACTTTTACCAAAGTATTTTTTAACACAAGTACTTGTACTTCTACTTAAGTACAGAATGTCAGTACTTTTGCCACCTCTGAAGATTTGTCGTGTTTTTACCCGAGATAGTCGCCCCACATGGTTCACACATCGTTTTGTTTGTCACAACGTCAAAGGACAAATGTGTCCATACATCGGCTCTTCTCTTTCTCCCTGCTGACATTGGTTACATCACTTAGTTCTATCGGAAGTAACGACCAATCACAGGCTAGTTTGTCCTTCCCGGGTTTAGAGCAGATTTGCGCATCTGTCCGTTTGATTGGATGTTTTCCTAACTTGTCCCGCCCTGTCACCAAATTAAATCAGTTCTAATTGGATTTCGTCCCGCCAAGCATTTTTGTCTCGTTTTCATTCGTTGACGAAAGTGTCAAATAATTTCATCATCGTTTTTATCATTTTAGGTAGTTTTTATTTAGTTATCGTCATGAAAAAAGGGTCGTTGACGAAAACTATGACCTAAATATTTCGTCAAAGAAATTAACACTGCCTGACACGTAGCCTTCAGCAAAACCATCACATGAACTTTGAAACATCACTTTCTGTGCAACAAGACTTAACTGAGCACCAAAAAATGAAGCCAACACACACGGCTGGCTCCGAACGTGAGTCAGTCCCCACAGACTACCACGTTACAGTATTCAACTTTATAACATGAATACATGTTCACAGCCTGGATCACCTGGAGTTAAGAGCGTGGCTGCTTTCCCCACCTGCTTCCTGACACAGGAAGCTGCAGGTGTAGACCTCACTTCCACTAATCAAAGTCACTGAAATAAACTGTGCTGTTGGCGCCTTTTGGAACATTTTGAATGATCTAATAATCTAGTGCTTCAGTTTCAGTGAGTATAATAGTAGTTTATTAGAAACTTACTTAGCACTAACTGGGAGGGATCTGTGCCCATGTGCTGCATTTGTACAGTTTATGGATGCAGCTACAAACAAACATTTGCATGAGTTTGTCATGTTTCTGAATGGAGAAATATAATTTGGTGCAGCCGTCTCCAGTCTCTACATATACAGTGGTTTTCATGTAACCCTGCATGAGAGCAGCTTCTCACCTCAACATCTCAGAGTTATTTCTCTGCATGAAAAGTTGTTGAGTTTGAGAATTTGTTGAGACCCTACAGTCTCTGTAGTGGTCATAAAAAAAGTTACATTGAAAAATACTTTTTATATAATAATAATAATGCATTAGTCTTATATAGCACTTTTCTGGACACTCAAACACGCTTTATAATTTCATGCACTATTCATTCACACCTCAGTCACACCTGGTGGTGGTAAGCTACTAATGTAGCCACAGCTAGTTTGCTCAGTTCTCAAGAGGACATATTCATTCAGACACCTGATTTATTCGTTCACAGACTTTTTTTTAATTGAAGTTATAACTTCTTTACAGGTTTAAATAAATGGTTTTGGATCAGACAGAACTAAACACCACTTGTGTTATCAATAAAAATATTCAAATGGACTCAAATATAGGTAGAAACTCTGATTTTAGATTCTTAAGGCTGAACATCTTTGTTTTGACAGGATTACTGCGACAGACTTCATTCAGTGCAAGAAGACCAGCGATTTACTGTGTTGTGACAAAGGAAAGAAAGACTCACCCTGTGTGTGTGTGTGTGTGTGTGTGTGTGTGTGTGTGTGTGTGTGTGTGTGTGTGTGTGTGTGTGTGTGTGTGTGTGTGTGTGCGCGTGTGTGTCAGAGGTCAGCTCATCTCAGAGGGATGATGTCACAGGGGTGGGGGTTTGGCTGGTTAAGCTTTCAGAAAGTTATAATGTGTCACCTGCTGCTATAAAAGGGCAGAAGAAGAAGAAAAGGAGGAAGAAGAGGGGGAGGAACCCACGCTCCGTGTTTAAAGGACTGGTCTGGTGGGTTTTTTTAGCCCATTAAACAGCGACTGTGTGCTTGTTAGTGTCTGCTGGAAATGCAGCGTTTGTGCGACGCACCGCTTCAAAGTAACAAAGTGAAACGAGTCTGGGAAAAAGAACAAAACTATTAAAAGCTGCAGCGAGACAAAACTGATGAAACACATGAATCCTGAACTTGATTTTAATTGAAGTGTCCATTCTACACTTTGTTTGTTTCCCCCTGCTGTTAACCTTTGATAATGATATGATCATAAACTATATTTACATCACACTTTCTCTTAAGTCCTTAAAGTTACAAAGTGCTTCACCAAAGGCATTAAAAATATATATTTAAAAAATCCACAAAAAAATCTATAAAAAAAGGCAAATAATTACATTTTTTTGCATGCAAAAAAATTTGCAAAAACTACATTAAAAATATTTGAAAGGCTGATATTGAAAAAACATACGACCTAATTATAGGATATCTAGAGCACCAAATGTGTGGATTAATCCAACACTGAAAACAGTCCCAACAGCTGCAGTTCATCGGTTCAATAATACAGAGCCCAGCTGATTTGGGAAATAATTTAAATAAATAATAATAATTTCTGTTTTTTAAAAATAAAAAACAGAAAAAAAAACAGAAAAAGCATCTTTATAGGTACTTTAAAGAAAAGAGTCACAGACTGAGAAGAAAGTTCATACCCACTGTGTTTATATATATATAAACACACATAACACATAAAATTTTAAAAAGCCCCTGATAGTGAAATATAAGCCATCATGACCCCCTCATATCTTATTTGAGGACAGTAGGAAAAATAATAATGATAACTCGGGCACCTTTCACCTGTAAGCACATGTTATAATCAGAATGAAGAGCATTAAATAAGGACCTGCATTACTCATAAACAATGAAGAAATCACCAACTGCTGTCACACTTCAGTAAAAGCAAGTAGCTTCAATCAGCAGTTATTTGGATGAACTGACCCTGATAAACTGATAAAAATCTGAAAGAAAAATCTGTTTTTCCATTTTTGTATACATGTATAAATATTCATGTGCGTGTATAAATATACATATACATGAATATTTAAAAGGATTTAAGTAATGTTCTGTTTTTGCCTCACTAATTTCCTCTATAATTAGTCTGATTACATTAAACAAGAATGGCTAAGAATTATTTTAACTATTATTTAGTCGAAAGAAAATCTTTTGGTAATTATTTCTAGTACCACGTGTGTTCTTCAGATCTCTGATTATTTTTTTCCTTTTTATTCTTAAATCTTTGAAAGGGGCAAGTAATTTAATTTTTTTTTTACTTTCCACACACTTTAAATAACACACACACACATGCACACACTTTTTTGCCACTGACAGGCAAGGAACCAAATATTTTGACTTCATTTAGGTTGATTTTCTACATGAAAATGAAACGTTTTTAAAAATGCCACAAAAGTAATTGAGTCTTATGTCCTCCAGTAACACAATAAACCCTATAAAGGTTTATCTTAATGCACTTGCTCACGCTCTTCATCTCAGACTTGCTTCTCCTTGTAGTTTCCATGCCGTATTATATTTGTTTAGTTTGTGATGAATTTATCACATTTTTATTGGTTTGATTTTTTTAAGCAGCTGGCTCCAGCGTTGCTGTTATTAATGCAGCCAGCAGGTGGCAGCAGAAGCCTGTTCAAACTCTTTTCGTCCTGCTGACACGCAGACTTCTGTACTTCTGAGGCCTCTCTGCTGCTTCAACAACTTTTGTTCTAATACATGAATCAGACTTTAAGTTAATCAGTCTTAGAAACATAAATGATGACAACAATAAACTCTTAACGTAAAAAAGAGGGGAAAAAAACTGTCAGTTCCAAATCGGCTTGAATCATTTGAAAATAAGAATTTGGTTTTACAAGCTCGTTACAAATGTTGTAAACTATGTTCAGTAAATCTGAGTTTTTAATTGCGGAAGAATGCCCGCCGTGTGCCCTCCAACTGAATCTGTACAGAATCACAAATCAGAAAAGACCTGGGGGTAGCCTCCTTAGCAATGTGACGCCGGATGTCCGCCCTGCTGAAACTACAATGTGCAGAAGATGGACTACAAAACGCGCATCTGTCTTCACCGCAGCCTGTCCTTACTCCGTTCACGATATCGTTTGCTGGGAGCGCAGTTTGATGCTGTATCCCTGATATCAGGAACATATTGATTCTCTTTCAGCCTCCTCTCTTCGATCTGAACTGCCGCGCTGCTTTCAGAGAGAAACACGCAGAAAACCTGAGCTCACTGAGTTATTGTGGTTAGTGGGCCTCTCTCTCCCGGGTCTGCTGGTGTCCGATCCGCTGCTCTTGGCAGAATGCTGGTCATTACTGAAGTGGACTGGCTGCATCTTTGTAAATAAATTATAGCGCACTGTTAGTCTCATGGCCTGTAAAATTAATTACATCATATTTGCTTATATTTCCCTTTTGGTTAGTGATCCAGAGTAACGCCTTCCCTCCTCCTTATTTAGGATTTCTATGCTGCAGTAAAATTCCCTCATCCATCCATCCCAGCTGAGCCAGAGTAAACATCACTTCATGATCGCCCTGAAAGCTGCGACACAATAACAGACATCACCAAAGTGAATGACGCTGAACCCTGAGCGCGTTTTGATCAGTTATTGAAGCTCATAAACTACATTTAGAGAGTTTGTATGATCTATGTTCATGCAGCAGCTGGACCAGAAGCAGATGTTCTCCCAGCATCTGTTAAGCACACAGATGCTCAGAGTTCAGCAGGTTATGGCACGAAATGAAAATGCGATTATAATTAACATTTGCATGATCTGCGCCACTTGTTGAATGGTCGGACTGCGCGTCGCTATGAATAATACATTTCTCCTCTCCTTTCATAAAGGAAGCTCCCAGTGTGTCCTAAAGGAGGCAATGAAGGCCGCATCGAAGCTCCTTTCCTCAGAGCAGGAACCTTCCTAAGCAAAATCGATTACTGGGAAGGAAATGCGCCACCACTCTATCAATCGTTTGTTTTATTAGACATGAAAAGTCATTTCATTTCCTCTAGCTGAACTAAAACACGTGACCCGCTGCAGCAGTGACGTGTTTGCAGAGGACTGCAGATTTCTTCTCCACAGATGTGAGATCCTGTTAACTGAGAACAAACACTTGAGCTGCCTCAGCGCCACATTTAGAGCAAAAACAGACCTGAATCCCTGTGCAGGGCTTTCAGCGCTCTCCTGATTCTCCTTGATGGCCTCCATCAAAACCACATAAACCCAGCACAGCAGGTGAACCTCATTATTTAACAATCACCGCCATCATAGTGACTGCCTATCGCCCCCTTCTGGCCCGGAGGTGCACACTGGATGTGTTGCCAGTCTGTAACATCACTGCCAGCAGCATCACAGTATTTCTTTTATTTACTTTGACATTAGTTATTGTAGCTGGCACAGCAGCCTGGTGCGTCCACCTCTGCAGGCTGTCACGTGATGAGTCGAGTGCCCACGGATGGGAGTCAGAGCCGGGACACTGACAGTAACTGTTCCTGGGCGTTGTGACCAAAGTGAAGTTGCTCTCAGCCTTTGCTAGAGTCACGTTTCTCCTGCTGTCTTATGGGACACCAGTAATGGAGTGATTCGGAGGCTGAAATCAGCTCTCTTGGACATTTTTTGTAGTTACTGATGAAAGCTGTGTCTGACAGCGATCTGTCAAACTGTGACTGCTAAAGAAATTTGGACATGTGCTGTAGGTTATGAAGGTGTAAGAGTGTAAATTATTGCTCTGTATGTGCAGCGTTGCGTGTGTGTTTAATTGTCTTTTGCATTTCTGCAGCTCATCGCTTTGATCCTCTGAACTGGACCCGTTAGGCTGCTTCTGTCAGTGGAAAGGAAACAGGAAACGGTGAAGGCTCTGCTCAGGAAGAACATTCAGTTTGAATCTGACTATAATGGGAAAGCTTTCTTCTTCCTGTGCACCTAAGCTACAATCAGCTGATTTCAGTTTGTGTGCACAGATGAGAGAAATGAGCGGAGAATTGGACATGACTTTTTTATTTTCATTGCACAAGCAGACAAGAGCGTGATGGTGAGATGCAAACTGCCTCCAGAAGCAGCTGCATGATGCTGCTGACACATCTTTGGCTCCCAGCAAGTATCTGCACAGACAGCATGCTAACACAAAGATAGCCAAGAACCCAGAGCGATGTTAAAGCTGAGCGCACGCAGACCCCAGCCCAGCAGCCAGAGGCTGAACTTCTGCAGGTAACGAAGGCAGTGATGAGCAGTCAAGTTTGCAGCAGTGGGTCCTGCATTTCCTCCTGTACATGTTTCTATGGCTTCTCCTGGATTTCCTTCTTTATGTGTCCTGCAACACCAGCAGAGAGTCTGTGCCCGACTCTGACACTGAAGAACTGATAGTGACTCTGTGGGACTGCCCTGAAAAATCACCAGTGCATCACAACGTGAAGGACGTGAAGAGTTCAACATGTGCAGCACCGACTGATGTGTGAACTGAAGCATCTCAGGTTCGTAGCTCATTCACCAAAAATAATAATTGTATCATACAGATGCAGCTTTGCATCTCAGTAGCTCATAAAACACAACTCAAAAACAGAAACACCAAAAATATATTCATAAAAGCCCTCTGACTAAACTTAAAACATGTAAAGATGCAAAAAAAAAAAATTAATAATACATTTATACACACAGATATAAAAGGAGACACAAGGAGACAGAAATTCAAGCATTTCAAAGATGAATCTATGTGAATGTGTCACACACAGACTAATTCCTCTGTTCAGTGTTTAGTACCAGAGTTTAAAGCTTCATCACGTTCTTTCAGCCTGGATTCATTAACAGAACTTCATCAGAGACATTTTAAAATCAGTAGATATAGAGATTTCTTTACACTAAAAGACCTCATGATGGCGCTCTGGAGTCTCAGCAGAGACCTCTCTCTCACACACACACACACACACACACACACACCCTCTCTGACAGAAAGCATTTCTGAGCCACTTTCTCTCCAGCATGAAGCTCACGTCAAGCAGGACTGCAGACGCTCAGCCCTGCAGTTCAACACATTCAGTCCATTCAAATTAGCTAAAATACCAGAACTTATGTTGCAGCAATGAACTTTCTCCAACTACCTAAAATAAATGATTTTCAATGTATTTTGGTTTATTGATTATTTTTAAAAGTATTTATTAATAACGGAGTACAAACCTAAATTGTAAATGAAAGCAGAATGCAGGAAGTTTCGCACCATTTAATCCTTGAAAATAGTTCAAATGCAGTTTATCAAAAGCTGAAGCTGGAAAATGTGACTGAATGTCGACTGTGTTACATCCCCGTCCTCTTTAAACACCTCTGTGAGGAGGCCAGCAGACGCAGCTACGTTGGTCTACATCTGTTTTTGTTTTTATTTCTTCCCCTGTGCTTTCATATGCAGGTTGTTCACGACACAATAGGCAGTAATCAAAACAAGCTTTTATTTTTTCCAGGTATCCAATGAAAAACAAGCAAATACTGAGCGCACCCTCCAAATACTCACTAGGCTGGCAGATTCATCTGTATCTTTTTAAACAAACTGAACCATAGTTATGAGTTCAAAAACATAAAGAGCATACATCTGTCTCATACTAAATCATTTAAATCATGCATTTAATTTCAAAAATAGTACAAAGACAGTTTATCCAGTGTTGAACGATTCTTGAGAACTGTGATGCTGCGACACATACAGCGGTGCTATTTTTCTGGTCATAAAGCTCCAGATGTTTTCAGCAGGTGGGGGGGTCTGGACTGGAGGCAGACCTTTTCCTACAGAGCCAATCGACTGGAATCTGGGTTTGGGACCATCCTGCTGAAGGAACTGGACGGCTCTGTGTGCAGCTGTGAGACCTTTGTGTGTGGTTCAGCGCTGATGGTGCCCTCACAGATGTGCAGGTCCTGCACATCAATGCCTCCGTCAGTATCGGTGATGATGGCTTTGAATCCAAATCCATCCGATTGTATCCTGACGATAAGCTGGATTTTGAAACTCTATCAGTGTAACAGAGCCTACTGCCAGACCTGCAGCATATAACACAATATGGAGCTAACACCAAGTAAGGGTTCATTCATATTCTGATCCAAAGAAGTCCAGAATTTGGTCATCAGTAGATGCGATCACAGCAAGAGAGAAAGGAACTTTCAGAAAATAGGGAGTAATAAATACAAAGTATTAATAGTACGTGTGAAATAAATAAAAATATTTAAAAAGAAGCCAAATTTTAACCTGATGAGACCTGAAGCCTCAAAGTGCTTCTGGACCCACAGTGATGACCAAATGCAAAAACTCACTCAGGTCCTTACAAAGATAAGACCTTCACACACACACGCACACACACACACTCTGCTGAAGATGCGAGTTTTTCATGTATCTCATGTTTCTTAATGCGTCTTTAACTGCCAAGTGGTGCCGAGATGGCGCCTTGACCTGCGTCACCCTGCACACAGGCACACAGCATGATTTCTGAAGACCACTTCTGAACGCGTGACCTCCGACCCCTCCCGTGCACTGTATCTGCAGGTCAAGATGAAGCCTTTCTTCCTCTCGTGGTAACAGCCCGAAATGTGCGAGCGTCATAAAAGAAGAAAATCTCAGTTTGTGCCATAAAAACATGTTGTGTTCATGACACAATAAGCTTCAAATTATGGATCAAAACAAACTTTTATTTTCAAGAGATCCCACAAAATCAAAGTACTGAACACTGAAGGCACTGAAAACAATACATTTCCAGTGTATCCAGACCATAAATCTGTGAGTTTAAAGAAGAGACTCGGGCTTGGAAAGCATTGAAAGACTGAGTAGCACATTTTTGTTTTGTATTTCCATAAAGTTTGCAAATACACATGAACACAGAGTAACATCAGCCTTTTGCTTTAATTCCAAGAAAGAAAGAAAGAAAGAAAGAACATGAGTTCAGACATTGTGCTGTCAAGTCCTCCTCCTCCTCCTCCTCCTCTCAGTGTGGAGTTATCGGCTGGTGGATTTTTCTGTGTCTCAGGAGCCAGGTGGTCTGAAACAGCCTCCACCCCCCCCCGCCCTCCTGTTTGGAGTGGGCTGCCTTTTCAAGAGGCGTTCAGGGGGCCCCAGCTGCTTGCCCTAATGCTCCTCCGGAGAGCCGCGGATTAAACTGAGGGGAGACGGACAGAGAGGACGGCAGAGAACCTGGAGTCTGCAGAGGAGGAATAAAAGGAAACGATGAGGCAGGAAATGTAAAGGGGGAAGGGGGAAAGGGATTCATACAAATAGAGGTTGTAGTTAAGTGTCTCCTCCACCTCCTCCCCCCACCTTTAGCCTCAGTCAGAGACATGAGTTGACGCCACAGGTGGTTTGGCTCAGAGCCGCCCTGGGGCACTGAGGCTGGAGAAAAACAGAATTATGAAAGAAATGATATTTGGTAAACAAGGAGGACATAAATATGAATCAGTGCTTGTGGAGACTCAATTCTAGTATTTTATTAGTCTGTTATTTAGCACTAAACAGCTGATTTCTGTATCTGTGCACCCATGCAGTTTATATGCAGCTTGCTATCCTTAGCTGATTATTTATACATCTCCATCTCCTCCTAATATGGTCACTGCTGGTTCCAATAAACCAACATGGCGGTGGCCAAAATGATGTCTATGCAACCTGCACATTAAATGCTGGAAACTCACTAAACTAAAGCACAGACTTCTTGGATGGTCTGCACCACACAGCAAGACACAGTATTCACCTGATAACGTCTCCACGCCACAAATCTAGTGATTCAAATTAATGAAGGTGAAGCATGGCAGCCCCCACAGCTTGCTGCACCAGCCCACCTGTTCTGCCCCCACTGTGTTTCCAGGTAACAGTTGTGCAGATAGATAAACTCTCAGACGATTGACAGGCGTATGTCACTTTAATGGACGTTGCTTTCAATGCCAAAAGAGTGAAACTACAAATAAAGATGAAAAAACATGATTTAGAATACAAATAGTATAGGTACAAATACTTAATACTGTGTAAATAACATGTCACAATCAGCCTTACAAACATCAACCTTTTCCAACATAAATGCCCACAAATACAGCTCAATGTTGTCTCAGATGTAATAAAATAACACAAAAACTTACAAGCAGTGCCTTCTCTGAACAACAAGACAGGATGAAGAAGGATTACATGAAGACTGATAAACTGCCTGTATCGGCCATTAAATGTGTTTCCGAACTCACTCTACTGTTCAATAACAACTTAACATGAAAACACCACCACCTGCTGGCTAGGGAAGAATTACTGCCAGCACACTCCCCGCCTGACATCATGTCACTTTATGTCTAACTACTGTCCTTGCCGCAGGCGTTTTTCAGAAGGAGAACACTCCAGTGACTGGCCTCAAGAAGGTCTTACAAGTATCTCCAGAACTGATTTTATTTCAAGCTTCCTAACATGTCCATCTTGGCTAGGAAAGGTATTGACCACAATACCCATGGGCCACTGGTTCCTCTTGGCTTGACAGTCCTTAAAAAGCACAAGATCTCCAACTTGAAGATTAGGTTTCTCTGATTGCCACTTCCGTCGCGGTTGCAAGGTAGGCAAGTATTGACTCCTCCAACGATGCCAAAAAACATTCGAGAGATGTTGCACCTGCCTCCACTGCCGTCTGTAAAGACCTCCACTCTCATAGTCTCCAGGAGGTATAGAGGAATCCCCAGTCTTTTGGGTAAGGAGGGTAGCAGGTGTGAGAATAAAGGGACAATCAGGATCAGAAGAGACTGGAGTTAAAGGTCGAGAGTTCACAATGGCAGTTACCTCAGCTAGAAAGGTAACTAGCACTTCGTGGGTGAGATGCTGAGTTGGAGTACTTGATAACATGGAATCTAATATGCGCTTTGTGATGCCAATCATGCGCTCCCAACTTCCTCCATATGTGAGGCATGAGGTGGATTAAAAATCCATGTACACTCATTTTCATTTAAGAAATCCTGAATTTCTTGATTGTTGCAATGTGTTGGAGTTATGCCAAGTTCCTTGCATGCTCCTAGGAAGTTAGTTCCACAGTCGGATCTCAATTGCTTCACCGGTCCACAGATGAAATGAATCTTCGAAAGGCATTGATGAAGCTTGAGGACTCCATGGATTCCATTACCTCGACATGAATGGCCCTAGTACTCAAACAACTGAAGATAACAGCCCAGCGTTTATTGTTTGCATAGCCTCCTCGTGTTCGCCGAGAAGTTACGATCCAAGGTCCAAAAACATCGACTCCGACATAAGTGAATGGAGGAGCAACTGCAGTACGATCCATTGGCAGGTCTGCCATCTTTTGTTCTCCCGTATTCCGCCTCAACTTACGGCAGATTACACAGTGGTAAATAACCGAGCTGATGCATCGTTTTCCACCAATGATCCAAAGGCCAGCTGACCTCACAGCACCTCTGTAATAGACGTCCTTGATGCTGTACACGCTGATGATAGTGACGTAACCAGAAGGGTGGTCAGATTGATGATGACTAGGAATATATATGGGTTTGCTTCATCGCTTTGGAGATTGGCTTGTGCAAGACGACCTCCTACTCTGAGGCAACCTGAGTCATCAATGTAGGGTGACAGTTTCCTGAGATGACTATGTTTAGGGATCTCCTTCCGATCTCTAATACATGTAAATAATTCAGGGTAGCTCTTGCGCTGAAGGCTGCTCAAAATGATACGCTTTGCTGTAGAAAATCATCTGGGCTCAGGTCTTTGCACATATGCCAACCTTGACATTGCTCGTTTGATTCTCCTTCTTGTACAGTCTGACTATGTGAACCAGTCTAGCTATGGCCCTCAACAGTGACTTCCACGATGAAATGACTCGAAATGACTTGGTCTAGGAAAGAGTCTGTTAGTACTGTTAGACAACAGGTTACTGTAGGACGAATCTCTGGGTCGGATTCAGGGTCGACTACGTTGAAAGAGGTTTCGGTTTGTTCAGTGTGCCTGTTTTGCCTCAGTAGGAAATCTGGTCCTTGTGATCCACTGCTGTCTCCAAGGCTTGAGCTGGGATGGATCTTGAAGCTATATCAGCTGGATTGAACTCTGTAGGAATGTAGTTCCATTGGTCTGGATTAGATGACTTCCTTATTCTTTGCACCCGGTTACAGACGTAAACGTAGAATCTCCTGGACTCATTCTGAATGTAGCCGAGAACTACCTTGCTGTCGGTAAAGAACTTTGTTGAGTGGAAGGGAACATCAATCTCCTCAGATATCATGTCAGCAATCTCAATGGCAAGGACAGCTGCACAAAGTTCTAACCTCGGGATGGTAACTTCTTTTTTGTGGAGCAAGTTTTGCTTTGCCAACATGAAACCAAGTTCACTTTGCCTTCTGCATCTGGAAATCTTGACGTAAGCCACGGCAGCAATTGCCTTAGTAGAGGCATCACAGAATATGCACAATTCTCTGTTTGTGGCATTATGAAAGGAAAGGGAGGTGTACTGTCTAGGGATCCTCACTTGCTCAAGATGTTTTAGAGAGTTCCTCCATGCACTCCATTCCTGTAGTTTCTTGTCTGGAAGTGGGTCATCCCAGTTGATGGTTTCAGTTGAAAGCTCCCTTAGAAGAACTCTACCTTGAATACTCACTGGGGCTGCGAATCCAAGCGGATCGTACAAACTGTTTACAGTTGACAGCACTCCTCTACGTGTGTAAGGTTTCTCTTCACTTGAGACTTGAAAGGTGAACTCGTCTGTGTTGATGTCCCAACTTATTCCGAGGCTGCTTTGCATTGGTGGAGGGTCTGCTCCAAGGTTGAGATCTTTAAGGCCCTTTGCCAGGTCCTCCTTGGGGAATGCTTTCATCACATTAATATCGTTAGATGCAATCTTGTGCAACTTTAAATTGGATGCAGCCAATGTTTGTTGAGCGTTCTTGACAACGGAGATTGCCTCATCACACGATGAAAAGGAGGCAAGGCCATCATCAACGTAGAAGTGGCGTTCTACAAGATGTCTTGTTGTGTTGTCCTGTTTCTCCTGGTCTTCTGATGCACAATGAAGCCCATAGGTTGCAACTGCAGGCGACGGACTGTTGCCAAAAACATGAACAGTCATGCGATACTCCACAATTGGTTGTTCCATGTCATTGTTTTTATGCCAAAGAAATCGTAAGAAGTTCCGATGGTCCTCTCTGACCACAAAGCAATGGAACATCTGCTTAATATCAGCGGTCACTGCCACTTGTTCTTCTCTGAGACGCATTAGAACACCTAAGAGACTGTTGTTAAGATTAGGGCCTGTAAGAAGAACGTCATTGAGTGACAATCCATCATGACGTGCACTGGAGTCAAACACAATCCGAATCTGGTCTAACTTGCGAGGATGATAAACTCCAAAGAAAGGGAGATACCAGCACTCCTCCTGTTCTTTGAGAGGGGGAGCCAATTCTGCGTGGCCGTTATCAAGTATGGTTTGCATAAATTGTAGGAAGTGTTCTTTCATTTTAGGACGTTTATTCAGAATATGGCGAACAGAAGTAAGGCGCTGTATAGCTTGCTGCCTGTTGTTGGGAAGGCATGGCCTAGGGGAACGAAAGGGTAGTGGAGCGACCCAACTATTTGAACTATCTTGAAAGACTGCCTCGTTCATTATCTGAAGAAAGGCCCTTTCTTCTTGTGAGAAGCCAGGTCTCTCATCTGAGCTTGTTTGTTGAAAGATTGTTTCTCCAATGTCTGTGACGTCTGACCATTTTGTCTTTGCAGATGTGCGGAAACTGACCTTTTGAGGAACTGGGGAGTCAAAGCCTTCTGCCACCTGAATAGCATTCTTACACGGTAGAAAGTGACTGGGCCGACCATTATCCAGAAAATTGGTTTTGAAGACACTTGCATAGTCGGGTTTGTGTGCTCCGCCGAGGCAAACATCTCCAACTATGACCCATCCGAGAGCCAGCTTCTGAGCGAATGGGGCGTTTAGAGGTCCATTACGTTGGTCAATAACCTTATGTGCTTGGACAACATCTCTCCTATGAGAAGCGAGATGTTAGCGTCTGGATCCAGCTTGGGAATTTCTGCAGCTATGTCCCGGAGGTGGGAGTGGTGTTGAGCAGCTTCAGGCGTTGGAATTTCATTCCGATTGTCTGGAAGCATATCACACTCGATGAGCGTCTCTAGCAACAGATGTGACTGGCAATCCACTGATTCCACAATGAAGCTGTGAGCTCTTCTCCCCATTACTTCTTCTGTTCCTGCACAAGTCTTCAGCATGTAAGGATAAGATCTCCTTGTAATACTGAAGGCATCGAAGACTGAAGATCTAGCAAGGGACCTGTTACTTTGGTCATCCAAGATTGCATAT
This sequence comes from Archocentrus centrarchus, assembly GCF_007364275.1. Lineage (NCBI taxonomy): Eukaryota > Metazoa > Chordata > Actinopteri > Cichliformes > Cichlidae > Archocentrus > Archocentrus centrarchus. Next base: position 2,220,200 of record NC_044369.1, on the reverse strand, counting down.
ATTTTCAGCTTCTTCTCAGGAGACCCCTTTGGATAGATGAAGACTGGACAGATTTTGGCACAAGAATGACTTTCGATTTCACTTCCACACACCTGGGTACAGGTAGAGGTAGCGGTAGGTGATGCTTGATCTTGCTCCCCGCCGTGAACGTCCACTGGCTGCCTTACAGCTGGTGATGTTGTTGCTGCCCAAACTGCTGGACCAGGATGAAGGGCTGAAACATGACTGTTGATGCCGCATTCTGCACAGCTTATCTCTGTACTACAATTCTTTGCCTGGTGATTGGTAGAGGCGCAACATCTGAAGCATATTGAGTTCCTTTTAAGGTAGATCTTTCGTTCCTCAAAGGGCATTTCTCTGAATGCTCTACATCAGAGGTCCCCAACCCCCGGGCCGTGGACCGGTACCGGGCCGTGGGACATTTGGTACCGGGCCGCACATAAAGAATAAATAACTTAAATTATTTCCGTTTTACTTATTATCTGCGCCTAAACTATATTTTATTTTGAAAAATGGGCGGATTCGCTCCGTTACTTCCCTCCATGACTTCCTCTTGACGTGTCAAGCCGTTTCTGCTCACATACGTCACCGCTAAAATTAAACCCAGAAGCTTCAGGCCTGTCTAACGAAATCGGTTGGTTGACCTACATAACGCTTCTTTAAATTTTTGAGTGCTCAACAAGAGTAGAAAAGCGCTATGTAAGAACTAGTCAATTTACCATTTTTATTTATCAACACCGGGGATAGCAGTGAGGTAGACCCAGCCATCAAACTGACTCTCCAGCGCTTGACACCGCGGCTCTGCAGCCACGCTCCATGTGAAATCGGCCGAACCCAGTCAACCAGAAGCCAGCAAAAATGAGTATCAGAGGAACAAGCTCAGGGGGCTTACACTGATTCGGTGTTATGGTGAGTTGTATTTTTCATGCGCTTTATACAGTAAAAATCACCTAAGTCGAAGTCGCATAAATCGGGTTTTCGCTCTAGTTGGAGGGCATCTGCAGGTCCTGATTTTTCCTAACATTAATTCCAATAAAATCATCACATAAATCCGTCGGATATTCACCTACCTCGGATGAAAAATCTGGTCCATTGTAATAAATTTCCAGTTAAATGTGATCGCATAAACTGGATGAGTTTAGCGCTAAAACCCTCCTCAGCTCCTGTCCGCCCACTTCCATGCATCGGCTCGTTCATGCACAACTACACACACACTAACAACGCCTGGAAATTGTTTTAGTGTTTATATCAGTTCATTTCACCGGGGACAATCGTGGCAAGTGTAAGCTACAAACTTGCACTTACGAGTAAAATTTCAGATTATAAAATTTGCAGAAGCAAATTCATAGATGAAGCAGAAGCCATTGCAGCGAAATTCGATAATCGACCCCAAACTGGGCCATTTGAATCCGACTGAGGTGATTTCTACTGTATTTGTTTTTGCGGTGTATCTTATTTGAAGGCATGTTTACCATGGCTCTAACAGCTGACCAGGGAGCGCTGTGGGCAGAGAGCCTGTTATTCATGTTGAGGCGGGATGTTACGAGAACGCTGCTGATAGAGTTGCATACGAATACAAAGTGGATTCCCGTTTTTTATTATTATACGTAGAAAATATCACACTTGGTTATGGTCGTATCATTTATTTTGACGTATTTATTCGCCACACCTTAAAAGCCGGTCCGTGGAAATATTTTCTAACACTAAACCGGTCCGCGGCTCAAAAAAGGTTGGGGACCACTGCTCTACATCTTTCAGAGCATGGGGTTTTCTGTGGATGGGACATTCTTTATCCACATCCACAATCTTTGTCTCAGCTAAAGGTTTTAGTTGAGAGTTTACAACTTCTGTCCGACTTACTGAGATGGGTTCTTTCCTGCTGTGCCTTTTCTGATATTTAAACATCTTGACAGGTGCTGGTGGTTGCTCGACTGAATGTCTAAAACTGGGATCATTGCGCATTTTTGCTTCACTAGAAACAAAGTTGGCAAATACAGAAAATGGTGGAAATGACACAGAATGTTTTTCTTTGTATTTAGTCCCATGGTTCATCCACTTTTCTTGTATTCCAAAAGGCAACTTATCGACCACAGGGTGGATTCCCCTTGCTGTGTCGAGGTAGAGTAGACCTGGTATGTAACCTTCACTCTTTGCTGAGTCGATCTCCAGTAGAAGGTCTGCAAGTTCTCTCAGGAGATGTGGATCTTTGTTTGAGATCTTGGGGAACTGTAGCATCCGATCCAACAGTGCCCTTTCTAAGGCTTCAGGAGAACCATAACATTCTTGTAGTCTATCCCAAACTTTAAGCAACCCTTGTTCAGGATTATTGACATGCACTGCTCTTAGACGCTCTGCGTGCTTCACGGACTCTGGGCCTAGCCATTTGACCAATAAGTCCAGTTCTTCACTGGCAAACAAATGTAAGTTACGGATTGCATTCTCAAAGGAGGATTTCCAAGACCAGTAGTCTCCTGGTTTGTCACTAAACTTCCTTAGTCCTCCAGTGAGTAGCTCACTTCTAGCCAGGAACCTTGTTAGATCAGACATGTTAACTTGGTCCTTTGATTGGGCATCATGTTTGAAGCTTGGTGACGTTTTAAGTACAGGATTACGCTGGGATAGTTGAGGAACAGCTTCATGGTTGGTTGAAATGTTTGATGGAAGAACATAGTCTTTCAGAGTGTCTATGGAAAGGTCAGGTTCTTGTTTGGGTTGACAAAATGTCGTGGCTGCAGGTACTTCATTGTACTCTAGAATATCAAATGGAGTTAGACTACCTTTTAAGACAAGTTGTTCTTTGACGTAATTGCCAGTGCGTTCTAAAGAATCATCATTTTGCTGTTCTGGTCGAGACATATGTTCTTCTTCATTAGCAGCTGCCTCATAAACGTTTGCCTCAGCATGAGCTGCTCTGCATCACACTGGTGTTGCAGAACCAGTAATGTGGCTTCCAGTTCTGCTTTCTTAACTTTCATTGCGATTCCTTTTTAGCAAATTCAGCTCTAGTGCGAGCTGCTTCAGCTTTCGCCCTTGCATTTACAGCAGCCATGCTTGCAGACGACTTACTTGAATTTGACAGGTGTGTCTTGCTAGAGCGAGTTGACGGAGCCTTTCCAGCTTTTTGAGACATCTTTAGTTTATATAGTAGATCTTCGACGTAAACATTCACTGCTTGTTGTGTAGATCTGTGCTTTTTCACTGTTCTGCCCCCACTGTGTTTCCAGGTAACAGTTGTGCAGATAGATAAACTCTCAGACGATTGACAGGCGTATGTCACTTTAATGGACGTTGCTTTCAATGCCAAAAGAGTGAAACTACAAATAAAGATGAAAAACATGATTTAGAATACAAATAGTATAGGTACAAATACTTAATACTGTGTAAATAACATGTCACAATCAGCCTTACAAACATCAACCTTTTCCAACATAAATGCCCACAAATACAGCTCAATGTTGTCTCAGATGTAATAATAACACAAAAAACTTACAAGCAGTGCCTTCTCTGAACAACAAGACAGGATGAAGAAGGATTACATGAAGACTGATAAACTGCCTGTATCGGCCATTAAATGTGTTTCCGAACTCACTCTACTGTTCAATAACAACTTAACATGAAAACACCACCACCTGCTGGCTAGGAAGAATTACTGCCAGCACACCACCTGTCAGTCAAAGCACCCACAAAATTCAAATGGATGAATTATTTAAAAAAAACAAACTGCACAGCTGTTATGGAAACTAAACATGGATTCAAAACTGCTATTTAAGCAGCAGTAAACATGTTTTTAGTGCTGTAATGTTGGACATTTATCATGGGGGTCTATGGGGACGGATGGGCTTTTGGACATTAGAGGAACTGCAGTTTTTGGTAGTTCCACAATATCTTCATTTTTTTCAGCTCCAGAAGTTCCTCCTTGGACAAAAGCCCAAAGACAGGCTCTGTCATGTAGTGGGTCATACATTCACCTAACATGTTTAAGATTGTTGGAGGAGACACAAATCCCAAAAAAAATCTGCCAAATCCATCGTGGATCCATCGACTGAAAGAAGCTTTGAGTACGTGGATGAAAGGCTGGAGTGCTAATTTATCAGCAAGCTAAATTTGTAAACTGTATGGGTGTAATGCACAGACATACATAGCAGCTAATTAGTGCTAATTAACAGACAGATACCATACTAGATCCTCACACACCCAAACTGAAACACAAACCTCTGGGATGGTCTGTACCACGCAGTGATGAGGTCCAGTTTAAAGACTCAAAGTAGTGGATGAAGCGTAGCAGACACCAGTCTGTGCTGGGACACCTGTCAGTCAGTGCATCTACGACCCTAACACCGCTCAGAGTTGTCATGAAGGGCTCAACTATCCATAGAGACCAAAAATGTTCTTGCACCAGGCTGTAAACATGTTTGTTTCTGCTGTAAAGATTAAGATGCTTAACACGAGAGGCTGTGGGGACTGACTCACTTTTGGAGTCAGCCTCAAGTGGACAGTAGTGGAACTGCAGTTTTTGCCTATTTAAAGCCTAGCACGTTAGCCAGACTAACTAATCAAATACTGATCAATGACTTTGAGCCAGCTAAATAAATATTCATGTTATTTATCATTTGAACTGGCCTCATTATTCAGTTTCAGATCCCAGTTTAGGAATTCAGACAGGCTCAGACTGATTACTAAGACACAGGCAGGAGGACGGAGGAGACAATCCGGCACAAACCTGCTGAAAGTGGCCCACTGGATGGAGATGGTTTTGAAATGAAAATGCAGCCCCTGCCCTCTGCATCACAGACACAAACAAACAGCAGAATTGTTGTTGGCACAAAATCACTGAAATTTGGGGAGAAAGTTGCTTATTCACATTTTTGCAGATGTCCAAGAGACCCTTCAGCATAATGAGGAGATCAGGGTGGATGGATTGGTCATTTCAAATCCATCACCTTAACTACATGTTCATTACAGCTACTGCTGCTGTGAGAACGCCCATAATTTAACCCAAAGAGTGACTAAACTTAAAACTGAGGTGAGAAAGATCAGAGGTACGCGTGTCATATTTTGGTTTTGAAAAGATTCTTAGTTGCTAAAATATTCAAGTGAAATTTTTGCAGTGAAAGTGAACTCAATATTCCTCTTATTGCTTCATCTCCAGAAAACTGTCTGAGGTCAGGGACACATTCATAAACAAGAGTTTCTTCACTGATTTGAAGGAAGATTTTTATTTTTTTTTAATGATCAGACATGAGTTCACAAACCCTCAGAGACTGATGCTATTAATCTCTATAGAGTCGAGTTAAGCAGCTTCAGACTGATGCAAATCAGAAGATGAAGTCTTTGAAAGGAAAGAAAGAAGTAAATGAGTTTCTGCAAACAGATTTCACTTCTTTGTGTGCAGTCTGCTCATCATTTTCCTTTTCTTTTATAGATATATATACACATGTATATAAATCCAGACTGCAAGTAAAAAAGCAGAACTGGTTCCACACGGACCTGTCGCTGCTTATTTTATTCACTGTTTCATCAAGGCTGATGGGAAAGAGTTTAAACACAGCAGGAATAAAATCTAAACAACAAACCGAAGTTTGTCTGAGAAACTCAGCAACCCACACACACACACACACACACACACACACACACACACACACACACAAACACACACACACATACACATACACATACACATACACAGCCAGTATAAATTTTATCTGAATGTGGATAACCAAGAGTGCTTGAGTTAAAAATTTGCATCTCCCTGCCCCCTCACTGGCCCTTCTTCCAAGGCGAGTGACTGCGAGGGTGAAATGGAGAGTGTAGCCACGTTACCAGAAAAACGATCATGTAAAGAGCATCAGTTTAATCGCCTGTCAGAAGGAAATGCTGCAGATAACGGGAAAGATTTAACTTTTTTAAATGTACAGGGCAACAATCCATAGTGGTAGGGTGGTTACTCAAAAAAGTAATGGATTACCTGACTGAGTTACCCCCTGTACAACTTGTGACGCTCCTCATTTCATTTATTTTGCATTATTTGATTTTGCATTATGTGGTTACCAATAAAGAGTCTAATCATAGACTGTAAACTAAAGATGGATGTGCCCACCATGATGTCACACATTCGTTTGTGGAGTCTGTGAAAACTTTTTTGTTGTTTTTTTGTTTTCCTTTGTTTTTTGGAGCCTGAAAGGACCATATTTGGATGAGTGGAGGGGTGGAGTGGTAAGTAGTCAGGTTAGCAAGCTGCATCCACAGACAGATACCTGCTATGTAACAAATTAATATCTTTAGAATTACTCACCAAACCTGAAGCAGAAGCTTATTGGAGGTCTGTAGTTCACACTGAACCATATTGTCTGTCACTCGGTTCCATTAAAATTCTCCAACAGCATAAACAGAGTTGAGGTCGAGTTCAGTGTCACAGATTAGCAGATATGAGCTCTTGGAGACAGCGAGCAACTACAGCTGCCCAATCTGCACACCTGCAGAGCAAAGCAGACGCTTCTTTTGAGTCTTATCAAAATCCAAATGGTTGCATTAAAAAATGTGACGAAGGGTTAAATTTGGATCAAATTAGTGCATTTTATTATGAGACTTGATGCAGATCGACTCACTTTTGCAGTCAGTCTCAAGTGGACATTAGATGAACTGCAGTTTTTGCCATGGACAGACTGCAGGTTGCTGCTTGAATGCAGCTTTAACGCTTTCATATGCTCGCATACCAACACACATCCCTGTCCTAGAAAAGAGGACACACACAGAATCTTATTTTCACATTTTTGTCCCTTTGTGCAACAAATTTAAAGAAACATGCACATTTACACCCTTTAAAAGTCCTGCAGCCTGAGGTCAAATCATTTTCACCACTTTTAAGAACTTTTTGAAACATGAGTGACATAACGGTTTAATTACCAGCTGTTTACTTAGAAACATCAATGAATTACAAATATATAACATGATTACAGTAACGTGTTACCCCTGAACACAGCAGCCATGCTTACCAAAGACTGCAGTATCAGGATGCTTTGCTGATCTGAGTTCAGCCATTCAGAGTGTTGATGTTGATGAATAGTGGATGGTTACTTTCACCTACCAGCACAGTTTCAGCACCTGTAGCAGGGCTAAAAGATATAATAAAAAAAAAATCAGATCACCAACTTTTTCATTGAGATGTAAGTATAAGCGTTAAAATATGGGACCTTTTTTAAAAAAAAAAAATTCTTTATTTCAGGTCATGATGGCTTCATTTGGGCTTAAAAGTACTTTCCATTCGCAGTGAATACAGTGCTGGTTTAAAAAAAAAAGAAAAAGAAAAGCTGGGTCCTTACTTATTCTATTATTTTATAAGCATAAAAGCAGTTGAATTTGTTAAATTACCTGTTTATGTTTTAGCAACCCAGTGATTAAACTACAACAACAGTTGCCTTAAAGGAAAGGCAACTGTTACTACAACAGGGAAATATTAATGTAGTTCACCATCTGCGAACATGTAACAAATATCCAGACTTGCAGTATCATATCCATTTTTAGTGACAGTGCTGTTGTTACAGCTTTAACGTTTAGGCCGTCAAAGCACGTTTGTCCAGTTTAACAGTAAATACAGTTGTGCTCTAAAGTTTACATACCCCGGCAGGATTTTTGCTTTCTTGGCCTTTTTTCAGAGAATATGAATGATAACACAAAAACATCTTTTCCACTCATGCTTAGTGGTTGGGTGAAACCATTTATTGATAAACACCCATTTGTAAGCCCTCCATCGACCTCCTCATGCAAAAGCAGCTGCCTTTGATTTTAATCCAGCCGCTGTTCATGTTTGACCTGGAGGTCAGAATTGATCAACTAAATTAGTTTAAAAGGAAAATGGTGAATTTAAGACAGTTGAAATAACTTAAATTGGCTTAAATGAAGTAAAATGGATAACTTTAAAAAAAATTATTTTTATAGCACCAGTTCACAGTAAAACTCATCTTATACAGTTAATATTGTTGTGGGTCCCAAACCTCATACACAGCATAACTACCTAAACCATAGACTGTATATAAAAGATGTAGCCACCCAATCCAGTCTCACTTCAGTCTATGAAAAAGCCACAAAAGAAATCTATTTTTCTCATGTTCATGGACACAAATCAGTATGCATGAGAGAGGATGAAAAGTTGTGTTCAAGAACACAAAATAATGTTGGGAAATATGGACTCCATGTGCAAACGTGTCTGACTTTGATCAGAATGCAACCACCAGTCACGCACACGAAATAAATAAATAAATGTGTGTCCAAAAACACAAACCATTAAAGATCCTGATGATTTCACAAACTCTTATGAAACTGGGTTGAGCCACGATGATGTCATCCATTTCACATTCCCATGAGTCTTTGCACTCACCATTGCAGGTGTTCTATGCTTTAAGAAAAGTACAAATTAGTAAATGAAGCAAGTACGCACACCTACAGGCAACTCCTCTGTGTGCAGGCAAAAGTACAGGTCACTCAATATAGGTAAACTTCATAAAAGAGTATAAATTAGGTCAGATGCATTAATTTAAATTAAGCAAGGACATTGTTTGCATTTACAGTTTACTAGGAAAAAAAACAGACAAAAATGGAAGTGTGTAAATGTGTGTAAAACACAGGTAAAATGTAACGAGATAAATGCAGTGACTGAACACGCTGTAAAAATAATTTAACTTTTAGACAGAGAAGGTTTTTAAATAAAAAAGAAAAGAAAAGGAATGTATAAAAATAATAGTGACCTCAGTTGTTACTGCAATCTCAAATATTACAGGGCTACAAACCAAAAAGATTTTGTGCTTTAAAGCTCATAAACTCAAAGCAAAAAAGTTTCTGTATAAGATCAGAAAAGCCTTATATATAATTCTATAGTTGTAAAATGATAATTAAAAGAGAGGATCATCCAGATCCACAGAACAAACACGTCGAGTAGCAACAATTAGTTTCTTTAAATGGGGATAAATGAATCTGTGCTGTAACCTCACTGAGGGGCCCGGCTGCCCCCGCTGCACCTGCCAGGTTCATAATCTAATTCTGCATCCATGAAACAACTGAAGCATAAACGATGACTCGATTAATCATTTAGTAGATTGACAAAACAAACAAACAAACAGCAACAGTTTCTGAGGAATTCATTCACAAAACAAAAACCTTTGTATTTGACTTTCAATGTAACAAAAGGTGGAACTTAATTACTTTTCAACATTTTCTGACGTTGAACAAACAAAATAAATATTTGTTAATTTCCTCCAGAGCAGCACAAAAAAAACAAACCCAGTGCTCTAAAAATGAAGAGACAATAAAACAATAAAGCACATTCAGGACGTTACTGTGGGGTGATTATAAATCAGCAGCTCAGACGGCGGCTGTTCTCTGTGACAATAAATTAATAAATGATTATAATTAATGATAAATTAAATAAATTAAATCATTAATAAATAAATGATTATACAATAAAGTCATAAAGTCCAACACAGTGCGTCTGGTTGGGGCCTGTCGACACTGATGAGAGGACTGATTATTTCCTTTAAATGACTTTAATTATCTCATAACTCACAACAAAAAGACGCTAAATTTGTGAAGCACTTTTTTCAAACATAATTAATCATCTGACGACGGCTCAGATTCATGAATCAAGAGTGAACACTTTTTATATTTTTATATTTTATCCTTATTACGCTTCCTTTTATTTAATGCAGGAATTTTATGTGTTTTCAAAGTGTGATATTTTTATTCACCACATAAAGTACACGATGAGCTTTTAGTGTTAATTACACAGAGACTAAATCAGGTGGATTATCATGGATAAACGGCTTTTTGAATTCCAAAGGAAATATTATAGTTTCAGCCTTCAAAACACTATCCAGCAGAATAAACTCTGAAGTACTAAAGTCAACAGGTAATTAATTAGTTATGTGTAACAAACACCTTTCAGTTTAATTAATTCTCCATAAAAATCACTTAACGGCAGCACAGATGCACTAAATCTCTGCACAGCACTACAGGGATTTCAGCGTTATTGTACGACATGCAGTCCCCTTTATTGTAAAAAATCGTTCAGCATAATTACAGGTAATATATATACATGATTTAAATTCCTGTAGGAATTTAATTTAAAGGAATAAACCCACATTAGATGGGATCTAAATGCATTATGACTGATAATAAAGCAGAGAGCATAAGTATGGTGACACTAAATGAGCTCTCAGTGCATTTAAATGCATCATATTCACATATCACATTCAAAGTCCCTGTGGGCATATTATCATATAACATTTTCAAAAAGGCCTCTTTGGGTGAAGATTACATCAATAAACAGAAAAATAGATGCACCGTAGGTAAGAAAGATGAGCACCAGGGGCCTGTGGTATTATAACAATATCCTACTTTACATCCCATATTAAGAGGATTTATAAGGGCTAAAGAAAAGCTGTCATTATAGTACATTTTTTATTATTAAATTTGCCTTAATGCCATTGATACAGCGAAGAATCACAAAACATGTAGTCCTATTATTGGGAAATACACCTAACAGTGTAATTACTGCACAGATCTCTCTCAGTTTAAAGCATTCAAACACTTTTCAGCTGTAATAATTTACTATAAGCTCATTAGAAAATCTCATAAGTAACAAGACATTAGAAAACAGTGATGTTAGAGGCTGACCTTTCAGTGAAGCCACAAACATCCATGAACACGTTTAATGTCCCCGTGGGAGCACTATCATGTTTTTAGACAGGAAATAATAAAGTCAATAAACACCAAAGTAGATACGTTATAAGTCAGAAATTAGAGCACTAGAAGCCTGTGATTTTATCACAAGTAGCCTATGAGGGTTAAAGTATTATTATCATAGTCTGATATTTAAAAAAAATAAAATAAAAAATTGCCATTTAAGTAGAATCACCAAAGTCTGCAGCTAACTACAGGTCACTGTAAGAATTTAAAATACCTGACATATATATATAACTCTATCATAATGACCTTAAATGCACCATAAACAACCACAGACACATTTACAGTCCATGTGGAAACAATGTAACTATTTAATATTTTTTTAAGTCTTATTATGTGACCATAAAGTCAACAACCAAAACTAGGCTGAATACACCGTAAGTAAAAACCTGAGTGATGTCACAGGATTTGAATATTAGGTCACGTTAAACGCTGAGAAAGAAGCAACTGAAACCAGAGCACTGAAGACATTCCTGTTGTACTGATATCACAGGATATATACCAGGGGGTTAAAAATAATATTGTGTGATATTTTAAGAACATTGGTGCAGTGATTATATGAGAAAGGGAAGGCACCTTGACAATAAGAGTTTGAATGCCTCTCAGCTTCTTCACATGCACTGCATTGACCTTAAACGCATCATCAACAACCTCAGACACTCTCTGTGACAGAACTGTGATATTAAAAAAAAAAAAAATTCTTTTAAAGGAAACAATAAAAGATAAACACATACATTAAATGTGAAAATTATGTAATATGTTAGGATATGTATAGAAATGTTAACTGTTATTTACATGGTGTGATCATTTAAAATTGTTTTTAGCATTATATTGACTTTAAATGCATCATAACCCCCTCAGACGCATTTAAAGCCTCTGCGAGAAAAACATTACACTTTAACATTTTTAAAAAGCCTTTTTTACGTCACAGTAAAGTCACTAAACAGTAGAAAAGAAGCATTATACATCAGAAAGTGAAGAGGCAGCAAACAGTCCTTGGAATATTATACTGGTGTCATACTCTAAGGGTTTTAAAAAAGTCAAAGTATGATACTTTAAAATTGTTTTGCTATAAGTCCTCACAGTAGCAGACTGACTGTTTCTAGCAGAAAACAAAGACACCCTGACATGTAGTAAGCTATTATAAGACTTTAATACGCCTCTCATCATATTTACTACATTTTGACGTTAAATGCATCATAAACCACCTGAGAGGCATTCAGGGTCCCTGCGGGAAAGTTTTCTTTAGTTCTTTTAGGCAACAAGTAAATAAAAATTAGATCAGACGCACACTAAGTTAGAAACCAGCGCAGTGCGTGCAGCATATAGTGAGCACAATATTAGAGGTTATAAAAAAGAATAATTAATTTAATTTAAACTGACTATAAACGACCAGCTGTAAACAGTTTAAAACATCATTTAAGTCCCTCTAATTACCTGATTATATATCTTTACTGTAGTGAGATCATATCAGAGCACCATCACCCGTTAATAACAATTGCAGCAATTAATTCCCTGATGATAAAGTGTCACAAACATCTGCAGACACCTTCACTGCAGCGCTCCACATTAGCCCTACAAGGAAAACCTGGAGGACTCGTTTCAGGTGGTTCCGGCGGGTTAACTCTCTTACCGTCAGCAGCAGCAGCAGCAGCAGCAGCAGCAGCAGCGGCTCTGACCCCGGACGAAGCTCCGAATCCCGGCCCCGGTCCGCCTGTTTCCCGGTCCCTCCCGCAGCGGGGAAGCCTCGGTCTGTGAAAACTCCAGAGAGGACGTGAAGTGACGTGATGCTGCAGGTCAGCAGGTGATTGGCTCCTCGGACTGTTTACAAGACGGCTGAACGCGCGCGTTTAAAGGTAGATTGTTGTCGGTCAGTGAGAACATGGAAAGGGTCTAAGATCAGGAGAAAAAGGCTGAAAATCTTCTCGGGTCTGATGAGGAAAATTATGAATTTAATTAGAATAAAAGGTCAGAACATTTCTGGAGACACTCATTTCTCTGGATTTTAGCTTTTGTCGAAATAAAGGAGAAAAGGAGCGAAGAGTTTCTCTGCGCGTTCACTTTAGCCTTAAACTCCCCCAAACCTTCATCATGATCACAGATATATGAGTTTCACAAAAACTAGTAACATTAACATTTAAAATAATAAATCTGACACTTATATCCGGGTTAAACTGAACAGAAAACAAATAAATACTTGCAAAATGTTAAAACAAAGATTTGTACATCTATAATAAATGCAAACGAATAGTCGTGATTTGGGTTGATTTTAGAGCTGTTTTTTTGGGGAGGTTATTGTGAAAACTGGAATTAAAATATCAAAAAAATATCAAAAACAAAAGTTTAGTTTCAGTTTTCTTCAGTTTATGTTTTCTGAACTTTATGACCTGCAGGAGTCAACAAAAGGAGCAGATTAGATCACGCTTAAAGCTCATAAAGAGAAAGAAAACATTTCAACACGAGGTTTAAACAGATCAATAACCTGCGGGTCAGGAGGAACCCTGCAGTCAGATTAAAGGTGAAGCTCAGTCTGAGCCTCCGTGGAGCAGTGGCTGCAGCTGGAAAGTCAGACTGTTAACTGGAACTGAAACTCAGATACTGCGCTCACTCAGTAAAATCAGAAAAACCTAAAAGAGCGGCAGGTGTCACACGTTGGGGGGGGGGGCAAATTTATGATCACTTTAAATGAGAGAACATCAGATTAAACTCAAATAAATCACCTGAAGGAAGCTATCATCCAATACCGATACAGAAATGATGGCGTGAGAATATTCTGATGCATTCTAATAAATCAGGTAATGAGCGCGATGTTTGGGTTTGGAGGAATTTGGGGTTTGACTCCATCAAGCCTCGTAAACAGAATCAGCTGCAGCAGCAGACAGCAGGTCTAAACCATTTTCTCTGCTTACCTCTAATGTCAATTACCATTGTTGGCTGCGGTGTCCGCGTCGCTCCGCCCCTCCATGTGGGTCCAGCGGGATAAGGGCAACTGGTCTCCTCCTGCAGCCGATCAGCTGGACTTTTTCCCAGCGACACAGAGGAAGCAAGAAGCCGGAGGGAGGGAGGGGGACGCAGGCTGAGAGCCGCCAGAGAGAGTCGACCACATCCAGCCAGACGCAGCAGGAGGGCACGGGGTGGCCGCACCATGTCCTTGAGCCCAAAGCACTCCACTCCCTTCTCAGTGACAGACATTTTGAGCCCGATGGAGGACAGCTACCGCAGGTTCGGAGTGATGGACCCCGCAGCGGGGAGCCTCGGATCCCCGCTGGGAGCCTACCGGCAGCCGCAGGTCTCCCAGCCCGGTATGCAGCATCAGCAGCAGGCGCATCATCAGCAGCAGCCGCCGCCTCACCTCCACCACCATCACCATCACCATCACCACCACCACCTGTCTTCGTCCTCTTCTTCATCCTCCTCCTCCTCTTCATCAGGCTCGGCCAGCGCAGCAGCAGCCGCCGCTCTGGCACCCGGCGGGCCCTATCATGTGCCCCACGGGGTGCCGCAGTTCTCCGGAGCCGTCGGAGGGTTCTGCAACGGCGGCATCGGGAACGTGGGAGACCTGCCGTCCTACCAGGACACGGTGAGGAGCGGAGGGGCGGCGGCGGCGGCGTGGTACAGCAACCCGGAGCCCAGATACCCGACAAGTAAGAGCGGCTCAAAGTTTCTTTTTCAAAGCGAACACAGTTCGTCTGAAGGAGGAAATGGCGCCAGATTTAGGAGATTTAAGTACCTGTAAAACGGTTTTTGTTTTTTTTTTTACATCTAAAGTTAAACTTGAAAATATATTCTTAAAGGATTTAAAACGGGCCTTTTACGAATTAAACCTGTGACTTTAAAGTGGTTTAATTTTCTGTTTGTTGCTCCTAAAACCGCCTTTATAATAACATTGGATCCTAATTAACTGCATTTTAACAGCTTTAAGCTCACTTAAAGATAAAGTGAACTTAATTGATTTATTCCATTAAACTGTAATACTTATCAGGCTATTTTTTTAACAATAAAATCTTAAAACTGGGTTAATTATTAAACAAGAAATTAATTTTTAAACATTTTTTACACAGTACTTTCGGCCAGTTCAACTTTTCAATTGTAGAATGTTTTATATTGTTTTTACTTTTTTCTCTCAAAATTAATTTAGATTAAAAGTATTTAAAGTTAATTTATTTATTTTCGGCCGGTTTCATTCAACACTAAATAAAACTTTTTAAAGCCAAACTCTGATTACTGTTTCTCCAAGTTTCCAGATTCATGGGCCCCTCCGCGGGGATGAACATGCCCGGGATGGTGGGCAGTCTGGCCGGGATGGACTCCACCGCCAAGTCGATGGTGACGCTGCACGCGGCACCGCGCAGGAAGCGGCGCGTGCTCTTCTCGCAGGCGCAGGTGTACGAGCTGGAGCGGCGCTTCAAACAGCAGAAGTACCTGTCTGCCCCGGAGAGGGAGCACCTGGCCGGACTCATCCATCTCACTCCGAACCAGGTGAAGATCTGGTTCCAGAACCACCGGTACAAGCTGAAGCGACAGGCCAAGGACAAGGCCGCGCAGCAGCTTCAGCAGGAAGGCAGCGGTGGAGGCGGAGGCCTGTGCGCAGCGACCCGCAGGTCGTCTTCGTGTCCCCCGGTCCTTCCAAGAACTCTAAGAGCTGCCGGACCGACTCCAGTGGGTCGAACCACAGCGGCAACAGACAGAGCAACTCGGCTGAGGCCATGACGGAGAGCGGGCAGCAGCAGCAGCAGGTGAACCAGCTGTCATCCACCGAGGAGCTGGAGGATTTGTCCCCCAGCCCGCCGCTGGGGCTGCACGGGCAGATCAACATGACGCAGACGGACGCGGCGCTGATTGAATACACCAACAGCATGATCGGCTCCAATTTACTGTACGGCAGAACTTGGTAGGGCCTGTGAGAAGGGCCATCAATCCAGGATGGATTTTTCTTTCTTTATTGAGAACCAGCTGAGGACAAAAAAACAAGCACCGACCTTTTTTCTTTCTCTGGTTCCTGTTGCGCACGCAGTGTCTCAAAAGTGGTTTTGAGCAACAAAAGGTGCAAAAATAAACTGTATAATCGAGCCTCGAACTTGGACTGAGTGTTGATGATAATGCATTTTCCTCTCCCGCTTCTAAACGAAATATTTCTCCTTTTTTTGGTATTTGACTGCTGCTGCTTGTGAAACTAAAACCAGAAAAACTTTAATTTAAGGAGATTCAGGATGAGGCACAGCTCCCCGCGCCTCAGGGTTTTTTTTCCCCATTTCCACCACAAACAAAATTATTGCAGGTTCAACAAAGTGAAGCAATAGAAACCGGACTGAGAACTGATTTCATCGGAGGCATCAGAGATCTTTGTTAAAGGTGATTTTGTTTCCAGCATTGAATAAATCTATTTTCATTTTGGACCTTCAGTTTTTCTTTTGCCTTTTTAACAATACAGCTGTAATTATCAGCGGGACTGTGTTTACTTGAATATGGATTTATATAAGATTTCCACCATTAAATATATTCACGAAAAACGCCTAAATTAATGCAATATTCTGCTGTAAAATTAACCTCTAAAATTATTTTTTTTTTATAGGCGATTTTTTCTTCAGTATTTGTGGATTTATTTAATTTATAAAAAACATTTGTAGACAAATATATCAACACCACTGTGAATAGTTTATTTTCATTTTTTAAACACATGAAGCACGTTGGAGATTTCTCTCATAAATGATCACAGCGGACGCTTTGTCCTCGACTCACTTGTATTTTACAAGTTTAACAAGCTGCATCATAAAAATCACAGATTACATAATCAGACCTTTTTTTTTTTTCCCAAAGTAGTACAATAAAGGAAACAAAATTGTACAAGAAGACATTAAAATAAAATGTGAAGAAAAAAAAAAAGCTAGATGTTGACATTATTCCCCTAAAAACAGTTCCCGTTCCATAAAATCCCGAAATCCAACATCGCTACGAGTTTAGTTCCAGTTGTACCTCCTGGATGGAGGAGGGGGGGGGTAACTCCTGCCGGAGCTGTAGCCCTGAAAGACACACACGTTTAAAATAAGACTACAGCTTCACAACAGTAACTGTATCCAAGATTGATAAAGTTAAACCGAATAAAGAGTTTTTTTTTCTTCCACATTAACAAACAACAGTAATATTAAAAGATTTCATTGAAGTTTCTTTTGTTTGTTTGAATAAGTTTAAATCCAGACGGTCAGAAAATGTAACATTTATAGAGAAGAAATTCACTGCCACGGAGGCAACAAGCTCAAGAAAAGGAATCCAAACATTTGGCTTTTTTTTTTTTCTTTTTTGAATAAACACTAAAAATGCCAGTGAAGCTTCTTTCAGCTGAGGAATAATCCGGAGCAGCACGGACCTCCGACCGGGAAACAAAACTGCCAAGAAAACGAAACTTTGTTCTTGGAGTTTGTTCGATTTTGTGACGTTTTAACGCACCAGACTCACACTTCAGTTTCAGGCAGACACACTGAGCAAGACAATCATTCACTTTCCTGCTCCAAACTTTACTCAACTTCCTTTTCTCCAGTTTAAATAGAACTGCAGCTTTCCTTTCAGAATAAAAGCATGCTGACGTGAATTATTTTAGAGTCAGATTATCATACTTCTTAATCTCAGCGGGGCTGGTGAAACAACTTTTTATTCAAACTCTTTAAAATGACCAGTTAGAATTTCCCATTTAAACCCTGCTGGCCAATCAGAGAAGAGCTGGGTGAGCGTCCACTCAAACTGCTTCAGAAAGAGACTTTTATTGTGTGAGAACAGTCAAAAGTTATTAAAGAGAAATTCTCAAATTTCTGCTTTGGTTAAATTCTGATCAGTTTTTTCCGGACGATTAACATCCTTAAAAGTTTTTTTTTAAATTAATTGTATAAAATTGACCAGCTTTGATTAATTATTAAGTTAAAGCTTCTCATAATTGTGTTTATTATCTGTTTTAGAGTTCACACAGAAAGAAGCTCCACGTTTATCTCAACATTTAAGTATTTGTAGAGAATATAAAATGTTATTAATAGTTTACAAAAAAAGAAATAATTATAAAAAACCCCCAAAAAACGAAGTTTCCTGAGTTCAAGCCGAAGCGAACTCTTTTGTTCCAGAAACACATCAAACTTCACTTTAACTTTTCCAAATAAAAACAAGAGGACAAGTCAAACTGCCTCTGAAGGTGGAAGTTTTAGCTCCGCCCTCGGCATGTCATAAACAACCTGGCGTGTGGAGACTTGTTTTTACCTGATGGTGCTGGCCCCGGTTGTCCCTGCGATCGTGCCAGTCGTCTCTGCGGCGATCGTAGCGCGGCTGCTGCTGCTGCTGCTGCTGGTAACCGCCTGCCCCTCCGCCCCGGTTCCAGTTTTGCTGGTACGCCGACTGCTGCGACTGCATGGCCCGATCCCAGCCGTGACCCCCACTCCTGTACTGCTGCTGCTGCTGCTGCCTGGAGACACATCAAATGTGCACTTTAAGCTTTTAGAGCTCCAAGCTGTGTGAGAGCTTACTGCACCTGAGCACATCCCTGAATTCACTTCATCAGGTCAGAGAGCAGAAAGAAACGCTTTATTATCCCAGACTTCTCCGGGGAAACTTAGAAATACTATCCCACAGGTTAATTCACAACAAGCAGTCCTTCAGAAACAGGGACGCACTGATAAACCAGCCAAATATCAAAAATCAGCCTCAACAAATACGACTTTATTTCCCAGCGAGGCTCAAAATTACCTGCTGTTTACTGAAAGTTTAAAAATGGTGAGAAAGAGCTTCAGAATATTCACTTATTTATCAGATGACTGATTTCCTGTCACAGTAAAGAGACGATCGCCATCAGGCAGCAACGTACAGGCACAATTTAAACCTCACTGTTACAAACCCTCACAGCACAACCATGTCATATATGTTACTTAATAACAATGTCTGTTTAATTAGATTTTACTTAACAGATTTTTCCAAATTGGACAAAAATAATAAAAGTATTTTTATTTTAAATGCATTTTAAACCCTTCTTATTTTATTTGTAGGAGCTTTATTAATAAAGTTTTCTGAGCAGTATTTGTATGTTTTTCAGTACATCAGTAGAGAAAATAAAAAATTTTCCTGAATATTAATCATCTCACACTTTAATATTACAGTAAAGAAGCAGAACTCCATTAATTATGGCCGTGTAGATTCTCAGGCAGGTCATGATGGAGAGCTTCACTGGACTTTAAATTAAAATTAATTAAGTCACCCTTTTTTTTTTTCAAGCTCTTTAGACCATCATTACTTAGAAAAGACAAAAAAAAAATCTGCAACCACAACAACTAATTAAACAAATTAAGAATTTCATCTTTTTTTATTTTAAACGGATAATTTTTCAATTTTGGTCGGTTTTGTCAGACAAAAGTATTCACGAGGCATCGAGAGCTACATAAAACACTCATTATATTATATATACTTTAACACTTTTTAATAATATGACCGAGACACAGAAATGTAAATATTACTATTTCACGATAGTATTTATACTCTGTTCAGGATGTGCTGGGTTTAAACACTGAGCACTTCTAAGATATTATTTTTTACAGAAGCTACAATCATTAGTTTTATATCATATTACACAAAACAGCCCAAAAGCAGGAGTCAAAAAAAATAATAATTAAAAAGGAAGCAGAGAACTGGTCCAACAGCAGCTGAACGATTCAGGAGCTTTACATGATTCCCAAGTGTGGAGGGAGCAAAAACAGCATCACTGTGGGCTCCAGATTATATCATCTTAACACTTTAATACCTTAATTAGTACATGTGTTATTTCTATGGACCCGTAGACACCCTGAATAAAAGACGAGAAGCAGGACATTTTAGTCCATTTTTCCCCTGATAAATTGATACACTGTATATTTTTGCCTGACCCATTCATTCATTTTAATAAAGGGAAGAAAAAAAAGAAATCTGGATCTGACCAACTTAATAAACTTTAGAAGCTGAGATTATTCTTGTTGGGGAATTTTCAGCCGACTGATCCAGAAAGTCAGATTTATTTCTGGCCCCTTAAAAGCCCCATCAACTCGAGTTTTTCAGAGCGATCGAGCTGTCAGAGAGACAAAAAGAGCCTCTCCTCACAGATGACTTAGCACCGATGCACATGAAATGAAATGAACCGTATTCCCATGTGGCCCGAGCCGCCTTCATCCCTGAAATGAGGTGGCCGCACCGCGTCTGTGGGACCGGGGTGCAGAGCTGGCACCCCGCGGCCCTCCAACGGCCACCGGACAATGTATCAATCCAGCGGCGATATTAAAATCTCTTCTGAGGAACAATGAAGAGAGGAGAAGCTGAGAGCGGCAGCCCCATCCCTCATTACTGAACCATGTCACACTCTGGCCAGCGGCGGACTTAACCGAGCGCTGGAATTCATAATCCCCTCTCTCCAAGTTCCTCCTGCATTTCATTTGGTCCTGTCCTGAGTAGTTAAAGAAACTGTTTTCAGTTGCTGCTAATAACTACTGACCTGAGGTGACACGGAGCCACAATAGGCCTGAAAAGTTGAACCAGAGAACCTGAGTAGGACTTTGGAGAGGTCTGGAGCCAGAATCAATAGCTGGTCTGTGCGGGTCCGCCGGGCTGAGGCGCAGGGAAACTGCGCGGGCCGCCAACAGCATTAGTGATGCCTCATTAAGTTGCACAAACCTCCTCGAGAGAAATTTGTTTTAGAGCGACGAGGAAGAAAAAAAAATCTTTATTCAGACGGAGCCCCGACGAGGGAAGCAGAGCGGAAAGGCTGAAGATCCGGAGACCACACAGGCCCCGACATGTTTAATTCACACCACTGACACCAATAAACACGAGGCTGAGGAGCATCAGAAACAAGTGCAGGATCCAACCACAAAAAAGCTGCTCGCATCCATCCACACAGGTGAAGTTAGCATGTTAAGTGTGAACTTTACTTCCCACAAAAACCAGTTAATGCAGGCTTACAAAGAGCACACTCACCTGGAAACTGGGGCTGGTGGAAGGAGTGAGGCGCTCCCATCAGACTGTTCTGCCTGGAATCTGCAGGGACAAAAGACGTGCTCATGAGTGGTTCTGCTCAAATCTTTTTAAGCAGCACAGCTCCAGAGAGCTGCATCTGAAGGCCTTTAACTCAGCACAGAGCGAGCAGTGAGGAGGTGCTGGCCGGTGTGCTTTTGTGATTCTGCTTAAATAAAGCAAAAAAAAAAAACAAACAAACAAAACATCAAAATGTGTAAGATTCATATCGACGGGCCACTTTCCCCGAGTTACATCTGACCGTTTAAAAGGCAAATGCAGAAGGATTTGACATGAAACATGGATACTAATTAACCATCTCATGCCAGCTTAATCCTCAAAGATAAAAAAGAAAGAAACAGAAACAGACAAAACATTTCTGTCCTGGATACAGACTGAATCAGCTGCCATGATAAAATTAGGATTTACAAACATCGAATCACACTGGGCTCTGCAAGGTGGAGGGTGCTGGGTGGGTGGGGGGCGCAGGCGAGGAGGGAGCGGGAGCGCCACATTTGCATTTTTTGTTCAGAAAATGAAATAAGCATTCAGCCGGCAGCATGTGGACGCCTCAAGTACCCCCGGTTTCCATCGCTGCAGGCCCTTCACAAAGACACACTTAAAAAAAACTGCTTCTTCCAGGTTCACCGTTGCCAAGGCGATGGCAGCTGCGAGCCGTGGGCCTGTGTGTTTACGGGGGCCGGCCCGCTGAGAGGCTCGGCCCCGGGGTGGGTGAAGGGTGCCTGAAAAGGACCCGCAGGCTCACGTTTACAAACCTGGAAGTTTAAATCGGAGTAAAAAAATTAAATAAAACGATGAGTTCACAGGAGCGCGTGGGTGAGAGACGGCTAAAACAAAGACTGATCAGAGCTGGGTATTAATATTTGTTCAGAGATGGGCTCGGTGGGGTGACTGAACACCAGTATTAATCATTTTACATGTTTAGATATTCCTGTCTCATAATGGGCCTTTGGAGGTGCTTTAGTACAAACAGTAAAGACATCAAATCTTTTTCTGAGCAGCTGATCGCCATAAAAAATATAGATTATATCAGAGTAAATGAACCGAACCATAAAAACATCAAGGTGTTTGTTACAATGACGGATGAGGGATCTGAATCTGGCTAAAACCTCTTTGGTGGGTGCCAAAAATGTCTGCGTGCTCTGCGGCTGTCGAGTGAGCTGCAGTTAAGACTTTCCACATCCGGGACCAGGTGAGGATCCGCTGCAGTCCAAGAGACCTAAGTTTCATCCACCAGGCTCAGTGAGGTTGTCCTTATTGACACTGAGCACCTCTATGCTGCAAACTAAGCTACCGCGGCTGTGCCAGAAAACCAACATGGATAATGAATCTGAAAGTTTGCCTCTAAAGGAATATAAAGACAACTATATGTTTGAGAGAAAACCGGCGCCACTGAAGGAAAAAAGAGGAAATCGACACGTCCGAGCAGACTTCCTCCTGTGATGTGTGAATGTAATTATAGAGAAAGAGCATAAAATAGAAGCCAGCCCCCACCTGAAGTCCAAAAACATCAGTTTCACAACTTCTTGCGGATACGTGCAGACATTTAGAGCTGAAACCCCCGATAAACGTATTCTTCTGTGCTGCTGCGCTCCGCTCAGCCTAATTTTGGTAAAGCGGTGCTCCTGTGTATGTGCAGCTGCCTCTGAACCTCAAACCACTGCAAACTTTAAGACTTGTCTCAGTTTTGCAGATGTGAAGGTCGTTTCTGTAACTGTGCATGGACCGGTGGTGTTTGTGGAGTCCCCATGAAGGGAACATCCTGAGAAATAAAACGCGTGCTGTTTTCACCAAATAACTGTTGTGCTTTTCTTATTTAATTTTTGGGACTCTTTATGAAGCCAAATGTCAAAGTAACTGTAACTCGCGGTACTTTCATTTCTCTGTTTGTCAGCTTCTTCTTTACGCTTCTCGGCACACACCGAGTTACATATAACACCAACTAGAGAAGAGCGATAGTTTTTAACTAAATGCTTAATTATAATAATAACTTCTATAGTACTTTTTAAAAGACACAGTTTGAATGAAACCAGCATTCAGACACAGTCACACGTACAGTCTTACATTCATTCCCACATACATGCTTCTATACACACGTCACATTTAAACTGTGGGCCAAAAAACAAAAACAGATTCGGGCGACATGATGAGGAAGGCTGATCCAAAGTTTAGGAGCTACAACCTCCAAAAGCCTGATCAGCTCTGGTTTGAAAATAAGAGCGTGGAGCAGTCAGTAGATCCTGTTCAGATGATCTGAAAGCCCGACTGCAGTTATAAGGTCTCAGTAGCTCTGCTACATACGTAGGGGCCTCCCCATGTATGGCTTTATATGTTATTATTTTAAAATGGACTCTGAACTTCACTGGAAGCCAGTGAAGCAGATGCCACTGCCTCTACAATATCTTCTGCAAGTTTAGGGTTTATACTCATTAGCCAATGTTAGCATGCTATAGGTAGCTCTATGACCGGGGGCATTTTGGTACACTGACATCAGCATGAAGTTCAAAGCACCGCTGAGTCGACTGTCCACTCCCACAGAGTGAAGACAGAGGAATTATGGGAATTCAACCACTGCAGCGGCTGCAGAGGTGCACTTGAGAGCAGTCCTCCAAAAAGCCAATAGCACGTAGCCTAAAGACAGTGAGACGATATCACAGGGTCAAAAATTGGCTTAAAAAAGAAGAGATAAGAGTGACGGTGGAGTTCAGCTCAAAAACAGGAAAAAATACCAGACATCCAAAAAAAAAAAAAAAAAAAAAAGAACGAACGAACGACTGCAGCAGTCACATTACTTTATTCCACAGAAGAAGCAACAACTATACAAACGAGAGCACGAGGAGCCCACATTAGCACATATTCTTCCAACATGCAGACGTGGGTCTGCAAAGAACCACCACGATGGACTCTTTAACCCTGTTTTTGAACTCCACGGCCCCCCAAACATTTAAAATGGCATTCACCTGTAAATTCCCATGGATTTTTAAAAAAATATTTCTGATACCACTGAAGCATCAAACTCCAAACGTGCAGCGTCTCAGAGGACATAAAAGAATCAGCACCAACATCAGGACACAAATCTGTCACTGAAACGTAATTTTAGATCAATTATTTCAAAAACTGCTACTTCAGTGTCCCAATCATAATAAATCAATTCTGTCTGATGCGACCTCGACCATACTGAGGGACGTCCGACCATCAGACACTTGATGCGACAGATGCAGATTCAGAAAAACCAAATGAATCAGTATCGCCTATAAAGGGCAGGCGAGCGGGAAACACTGCAGCCGTCCTCTGCTGACCACAGCAAAAAGTAGTAAAACACACAATTAGCACAAGCAGGCAGACTGCTGCTGGCACATTATCATTTTGTTTTTGTCATTCAGTTTTCATGTTTGATTATCTCCTCCACCAACAAACTTTAAGTGGACCACCCAGTTGGGGTCCAATTATAACTCCACAACACTGGTCCTTTTTTTTTTTTTTCCCCCCTCATCACCAGCGATGCCTCAAAAGAGAGAATTACAAGTGGACACCTGTCAATCTCCTTAATTAACAATGATCTGAAAGTGTATAGACTTCCAGTCTGCACCAGACAAAAGCCAACAAAGGATTACGCTTTAAATCCTTAAAACGCGCTGCGTCCACTGTATTAATGCAGGGATTACAAGCGCGCTGAACAACTAAACGTCTCTCTGCGCCGCTCTTCAATTAGTTCAGCGACTATTTGACTCAGACGCCGTCCAGCAGGCTCGGCTCTGGTAACAGAAGCAGGACAGTAACTTCTCTATCCGCCGGACAAAACCTCAGCAGCCGCCTCCTGCCGAGGCTCCACAGACTGACGGGTAATTTCAGGGAAAGGAAAAAAAAAGATGATTGTGACACGGCTGGAATCAGAATGAGAGCATTTCTCTGATACAGACACGCATGAAGAAAACTAAGACCGGGCGATTTGAATATTTAGCAATAATTTCTTAAAGGGAAGGTGCCATAAACACACAAAAGCAGTAAAACTGTGAAACTTCTCCAGCTGATGACTCACATTATAGACAAACTTTTTAATATTACATGTTTTCTGAAATATTATATTTGAAAGATGCAAACCACACATTATTTATCCAAATCTTCACTAACTTGCATACTTTGAACTTTAAATAAAGTCGGGCCCAAAATAACTGGTTGAAAGCTTAGAGACAAAAAGATTTTACTGACAGGATTCTGGATACAGTTTCAACCAGATCTGTGAAGCCCTGCAATCACAGCATTCGCTTAACTGTAAAATAAAGAGATGCTGCTTTTTGGCTCCAGTGGGACCAAAACTTACAACACGAGCATCATGTTACATTTTATAAGAGTTGAGCCCATGAACTCATTAGGAAAAGTGTTTACTGAGGGTACAGAGTAAAGGAGCCAGGAGCCATTTTCAAACAGACTTCTTTACAACCTCAAGTCTTTCTGCAGCTGCAGGAGTCACCCCCTGCTCACCATTAGAAACAATGCAAGTTAAGCCAGTTCTGCATTACCGCCAGGTTTCAGACCAAGAAGCCACGCCCATCTTTACACAGTCTATGTTGTTGCCATCTCTGAAAATAATCTGCATAAGCTGTACTGTACTAGCAGAAATAATGCTTTTGTTTCAGGTCAGGATGCTGCCCAAGTAAAGCATGCAGGAAATGCACTCACGCGTGATGAATTCACCAGACAAAACATCAACTTAGCATTAAGGCCAGCGCGCACCTTCTCTCGGAAAGGACAAACGTTCAGAGCTGCAGTGGATGTGTGAAAACAGAGTTTATTTACAAGTGTGTGATGCATGTTTTTAGAGCTGCATCTCTAAGGTTACTGAGGTTACTCTATAGTGGACATTGTGAGAATCTGTAATTGTAGCTTCAGTAAATTTGTCACTGTGACAGAATAATCATAAAAAGCTGCACTGTTCAGAGCTGTTTCAATAAAAAGGTTTCACTTGGAATTCTTTAGAGAAATATTCAGAACAAAAATACTGAAAGCCTCATAAAAAGCAGCAACTTCATGTTACTGAAGTCGATCCAGCAGCCTGTGTGTGTGTGAGAGCTGCTACTCTGAAGTGGAGTTTGGAGGCTTATATCAGGCACTGTGGCTGCTGGATCAAACAGTTACTTTGCTGCCCTGGTTAAAATTTGGTGTCACTGCATGTCAAGACAATAATGGCCACCAGCAGAGACTCCCCTGGCTGGTTATTAAACACCAGCTGGTTTGGCTGTGGCACACAAAGCCCTGCAGCGTGTTTCAGAGGCAGCATGTTGACACATCACCGCAGGAGGCAGCCGCGTTGTCAAAGGGGGAAGTTAACTTTGGTTTCAACCCTCTTCAGAGCGCATCACACACCCAATCACGCTGGAGCCTCCCGGATGCTTTTATCAGAGGGGGCCACTGTGTCCAGCGGAGCCACTCGACAGTCTCATTATCGGCCCCTGGTCTCCCACAACACTAATCAGCAACCAAGCAAACCCACCACACAAAAGCCCAGCACAGCAAAGCCTTCAGTGATTACTGGGCAGGCAGAGGATTGGCCCTGAGAAAGTGTTACCAGGACAAAAGCAAGCCTCTGGCCTCCTGCTGCAGAATAAGGCCTACTTGTGTGGATAATCACATTCCAGGAGTCGTTGATATTAGAGCGGGACCACGGTGGATCCAGTTTCTACCATTAAAGTTAAAGAGAATCAGAACAGTTCATTCAGTCATCTGTTATGAAAAAAATCTGCACTTTAGAAACAATTATTTTACTTCACATATACACTACATTGCCAAAAGTATTCATTCACCATCCAGATCATTGAGTTCAGATATTCCAGTCACTTCCACAGGTGTATAAACCAGAACCTGTGCATGCAGACTGCTTCTACTAACATCAGTGAAAGAATGGGTCGCTCTCAGGAGCTCAGTGAACTCCAGCGTGGTACCGTGATAGGATGATACCTGTGCAACAAGTCCAGTCACTGCTAAATATTCCACAGTCAGCTGTTAGTGGGATTATAACAAAGTGGAAGCGATTGGGAATGACAGCAACTCAGCCATGAAGTGTTAGGCTATGTAAAAATCACGGAGTGGGGTCAGTGGATGCTGAGGGTCATAGTGCACAGAGGTCACCAACTTTCTGCAGAGTCAATCACTACAGACCTCCAACCTTCATGTGACCTTCAGATCAGCTCAAGAACAGTGAGAGCTTCATGGATGGGTTTCCATGGCAGCTGCATCCAAGCCTTCCATCACCAAGCTCAGTGCAAAGTGTTGATGCAGTGGTGTAAAGCACGCCGCCACTGGACTCTGGAGCAGTGGAGACGTGTTCTCTGGAGGGATGAATCACACTTCTCCATCTGCCAATCAGAGGGAGGAGTCTGGGTTTGGTGGTTGCCAGGGGAACGGTACCTGTCTGACTGCATTGTGTAAAGTTTGGTGGAGGAGGGGGGGGGGGGGGGGGGGTTGTTTTTCAGGAGCCTTAGCTCCAGTGAAAGGAACTCTTAATGCTTCAGCATACCAAGACATTTGGGACAATTTGATGCTCCAACTCTGTGGGAACAGTTAGGGGATGGCCCCTTCCTGTTCCAACATGACTGCACACCAGTGCACAAAGCAGCTCCATAAAGACATGGATGAGCCAGTTTGGTGTGGAAGAACTTGACTGGCCTGCACAGAGTCCTGACCTCAGCCTGACAGAACACCTTTGGGATGGATTAGAGTGGAGACTGTGAGCCAGGCCTTCTCTCCAACATCAGTGTCTGACCTCACAGATGTGCTTCTGGAAGAATGGTCAGAAATTCCCATAAACACTCCTAAACCTGTGGAAAGACTTCCCAGAAGAGCTGAAGCTGTTCTAGCTGCAGAGGGTGGGCCCACATCATATTAAACTCTATGGATTAAGAATGGATGTTACTCAGGTTCATGTGTGTGTATCACTTTAGGTGCTCAATAAACTTTGGAGGTATGAGATATAAGCAAGCTGGCCAACACTGAATAACACCAAAGGAAAGCTGACACTGAACGCAGCCTGAGGTGAAGCATAAACAGACACTTGTGTATCCAGTCAGTCTGTCAGCCTCTGTTTTCAAAGAAGATAAGCTGCTTCGTCATTCTGAATCCACACACCAACAGGTCTGGAGTCACGGCAAAGTCCTTTATTGAATTATGTTGAAACCTAGATGTCTGCACTGAGGTAAGCAGTCATTCTGAAGCATTTTCACAGACATGAAAGAGTCTGAAGATGCTGTGGCATCTGTGACGTGCTCAGTGTGAACCTGCTCTCATCTGTGAGGAGAACAGGGTGCCACTGGCGGACCTGCCTGCTCTGGTGTTTTTGGGCGAATGCCAACCGAGCTGCACGGTGCTGGGCTCTGAGCGTAGGCCCCACTAAAGGATGTCAGGCCCTCATACCACCCTCAAGGAGTCTGATTCTGACAGTTTGGTCAGAAGCATGCTGGAGGTCATTTTGTAGGGCTCTGACAGTGCTCCCCTGCTACTCCTTGCACAAAAGAGCAGATAGCAGTCCTGCTGCTGGGTTGATGCCTTTCTACGGCCCTGTACAGCTCTCCTCGTGTAGCAGCCCATCTCCTGGTATCTCCTTCACACTCTTGAGACTGTGCTGGGAGACATGACAAACCTTTGTGCAATAGCACGTATGGATGTGCCATCCTGGAGGAGCTGAACTACCTGTTAAACCTAAAGGAGTGTCTGATGCTGCAGGATGTGCCACCCAGTGACAAAAACATTAGCCAAAAGTAGAGAAAAATCAGTGAGGAGAGAGCTATCGTCTGTGGCCACCACCTGATGAACCCTTCTGGAGGTTGTTTTGCGTTTTCGTCTCCAGCGCACCTGCTTTCACTTTGATTTGGACCAAAGCAGATGAAACGGATTCAGAAATGTTTCGTAATGTAACAGACTGATCTCCCTGAAGTTTCACTGACTCTGTGTGATCAATTCTTCTATCAGCTTTACTAAAGGCCAATCTGGAAAATAGAGTTTTACACGCCTGCTGTGAATCAAAACTGAGCACCAAAAAGGTTCAAAACTTCAGCAGGAAAAATGAACATCTGTAAAAATCTAATAAAATCTAAACGCTACCTTTGTCAATGACATATTTCTATTTCAGGTGCTTGAGCTGATGCAGGATTTACAATGATTCCCTTTTATTAAAATCATTTCTCCATGAATGATAGGACAAATATAGAGCTCTGAGAGAGAGGGGGAAAAAACGAGAACATCCTGAGCTGCTAATTGGCAAGTTTAACACTAAGAACAAGCGGCAGAGGCCAGGGGAGGTGCTGCTGCAATCCGGAGGAGCCAAAAGCCCCCCATTTGCATCAAGTGCCACCAGAATAGCCGAGACTCCCCCGCACGCCATCAGTGGGCAGATGAGATTATTCATCTACTTGCAAATTGGCACATCAAAGTCAAACTGGAGGAGAGCTGGCAGAAGATCGCGGGGCCGAGGCCGGGGCCGAGCACAGACCGTGATTAGGAGCCGGGAGACAGATTCTGCCTCCATATGTGACGAGCTGTTCAACTATGCTGCATGTGCTGAACATAATCATATAACACAATTATTTGTGTCTCAGTTTGGCAGCTGCAGCATCCAATTTCCTCTGAGTTAAATGGCAAGGGTATCCCTTCCAGATGTGACCTGATTAGTCAATAAATAAATCCGTCAATCGATGGAGAATTAAGACGTCATTTTTAGGATCCTTAATTGTTCATCAGAAACGTTCCACAGCTGATTTTCTCAAAAACAAACACTATAAAAGACGCAGCATCCTCCTTTTCATGCCATTTTCTCACTTTAGGGATATTTTGTACAATTAATCAATAAACTGCTTAAATATTCACGACATTAATTATTCACAGCGACAGTCACCGGGTCTCTCCTGCCTGCTGTTACGTTTTTGGAGGATAGAAATTCAGCACACCTACATGTACATATTTCATTGACTCTGAGGGACAGATGCTGGTTTAAATCCAGTCAGACATTTTTAAAGAAGAGATAAGTCACTCAGCCAATCGTGCTCGGCCTAGCAGAGCTTCAGAGGTACGATTTCTTCCAACTGTCAGGTTTTACATATCAGAAGATAATAAAAATGGTGAAGCCGGCGACCACGTGCATATGCCGCGTTGCGGTGCGGGCGGCGCGGGTTCGAGTCCCGGCCTGTTGCCAATTTGCCCACGTGTCTTCCCCTGTATCTTTCCCCCATTTCCTGTCTCCCCCCACTGACGATAAAAGCCGCTGTGGCCAAAAATGCAAAACAATAAATAAATAAATAAAAATCATCCTTCTCTGGTCCTAAAATGATTTAAATACAACATTAAACAATGACAGATTACACTATGTCATTTATTTAGCAGAAACTAAACCAAAATGCAGAAGCAGTAAGTGAAAAACTAAGTACACCTCATGGTTGAGTCGCCTGTGGGACTGCCTTTAGCAGTAATAACTTGAAGTAATCATTTTCTGTGTGACTCACTGTGAACGCGTTTTGGCCCACTCTTCTGTCCAATGTTGCTTCAGATCGTTGAGGTTTGGGGCATTTCTTCTCTTCTTTTTCAGTCTGTTGCAGATTTGCTGCTGTGTTTAGGGTCACTGTTCTGCTGCGCGACAGAGTTTCAGCCGAGCTACAGCTCACACAGACTCGCAATACTTTGGTATAACAGAGGAGCTCATGGTTGACTCAATGGCTGTGGTGCTCAGGTCCCGTGGCTGCAAACAAGCCCATATCGCCAGCCCTCCATCACTGTGGTGCCTGACGGCTGGTATGATGTGTTTGTGCTGATATGCTGTGTTTGGTTTTGTGAGGCCAAAGGACGTCGTTCCCGAAGTCATTGCTCAGATCCAACTTTAGTTTTTCACACACTGCTTGCGCAGTTTTATTTTTATAAAAGCTGCGGTGTGATACGTCAGGGGTTATTGTTCATCACGTAAAATCTTAGACCTTACAGAGGTCACACTTTTTCAACATGACTACAGTTCCTTGAAATCCACCGGAAGGAGGAATTTTCCCTTTTGTGTAATATTTTGCCTTTTCTTTCTCTCTGCTAAAGGGATCCTAATACTTAGAATAAATCATGAACGGTAAAGCCTCACGATGAAAGCTGTATGCTCTCTCGTGAAAAGCAAGGATGTCGGGATGTGCAAAGAAAAGGAGAACATTCCAAAGAAGGACGGCAAAAGAAAGTTTGGACTGAATTTAATGGCGCAAAGATTATTGGCAGGGGGTCCAATAAAGCTGAACATCTCACTGCACTTTTGTTCAGCTCAAGGTTGCAGCAGCGGACCCAACGATTCACCCAATTTCAAAAGTTCAGTGACCTTGACAGCAGCAGCTTGACGAGGACCCGCTTACTTGTGTCCAAACTTTGATCTGGACGGTTTCATACTCACGGTGTGGTAACCTCACATGTGGACGCTAATTTCCTTTGTTTGTGTGCACATCAGAAAACTGGTTTTGTTGTGTAGAACAGGTATGACAACAAGTCCTCAAAAATCCCACTTGAAAAATGTTTGCACTTCTTGAATTTGAATTAGTTTGAAATGCTTTTTGGACAAATAAAGACAGAAAATTTTTAAATGCTCCGCGGTACTCTAAAATAATTAAAATGCCTTGATTCTTTTGATAAAGTCATACTTAAAAACCTGGAATGCTTTGGCTTCGTCTGGGAATTTTAATCAAGAAAAAAACTGAGTACCTGGAAGATTTTTGCCTTTATTTTTAAGTCTAAAATATTAAATTTTTATAAAGTCAACTCAATGGTTTGACAGGAAAAAGAAAGTCCCAACCACAAACACGTTCAAGTCTGCACAATCCTTCGACCACTTTGTAAAAAGAAAATTGTTAAAGGACAAAACAAAACTACAGTAATTTAGTTTCCAATAGTAAATGACTGTGTTATGTATAAGTGTGATACATCTCATACTGTGATTTACTTAGAAGAGCCCTTTTACTGCAGGCCTTTGGCTCTTTTATCTGCCACAGACAGCTGGTTCTTTGGGACCTTGAATCTGTGAATTGTAAATTGAGCTTCTTTCTGGCTCCTCTGGATGGAAGAGATTTTAATTAAACTCACATGTACATTATTATTTGCTATTACATTCATGCGTGCAGCCCTAATTGTATCATTCTGAATCAAACTATGAATTCTGTGAACTGCTTGTGAAACAGGATTTCTGATATTTACACTGAAATGTTTCCTTTTACGTAGATTTACAATCTCCACATATGCTTAAAAAAAAATGAGCATCCCGTTCATCTGTGGTGCAAATACAGGGTATCTTTGAGAGGACCAATCTCAGTTTCTTATCTTAGCACGAGGACATGTTTTGGACACTGACCATCGAGTTTAAAAGATGATTCAGACGTGGCTTTAGGTTAGAGCAGCGGTGAAACAAAGTTACATGAATGTTTGCTGGTGGAGCATATAAACAAATGAGGGTTTGCTGATGCTGACCTTCATTTCATTCAAATTAATTAAAGGCCACTAAATGTTTTCTGGTTTCTGAAGTTGCTGGTCCGAGATGTTCGACCAACACTGGGTTGAGTTTAGATTTAGGTAGGTGTGTGTGTGTGTGTGTGTGTGTGTGTGTGTGTCTTACGTTGAAAAGACTGCTGGCCGCCGCTGTGTGGAGGCCGGTAGCTTCCTTGGTGGTAGCTGCTTGGTGGTGGAGTGCTGCTGTACTGTCCTCCACCGTGCTGGTTTCTGTTCAGATTGTGTCTAAAGAGAGAAGAAGCTGTGATGTAAAAAGCTCCAGAAAGCTTATTATCTTTATCGACATGCATTTGTGCCTGTATACAATCTGCAAATGAAACACGGAAATACAGAGGAATGCTTTTCTAACTTGTCTCCTCTCCTTGGCTCCTTCACTCACCTCTCAGCTCCTCTCACAAAACATGTGATGGGAAGATGTGCATATGATTTGCGTATGAGTATGCTGACTGTGTAACAAAGGAAGAAGATTCCTGGTTTCAGCATTACTCAGTCACATCTGATCACACTTTTTTAATGCAGGTAAAGAGTGAAGAGCAAAAGGATGTGCCAGAATGTGACACTGAAATGCGTTCAAATTTATCAACATACACTCACCAGCCACTTTACTAGTTATACCTTGCTAATACTGGGTTTGACCCCCTCTTGCCTTCAGAACTGCCTTTGTTCTTTGTGGCACAGATGCAACAAGAGATTCTGGTCCATATTGACATGTTGGCATCACAAAGTTGCTGCAGATGATGTGGATCTACCATTCCACCACATCCTAAATGTGTTCTGTTGGATTGAAATCTGGTAGCTGTGGAGACCATTTGGGTACAGCGAATTCATTGTCATGTTCAAGAAGCCAGTCTGAGATGATCTGAGCTTTGTGAGATGGTGTGTTATCCTGTTGGAAGAGGCCATCAGAAGATGGGTAAACTGTGGTCATAAAGGGATGGACATGGTCACTGATTATACTCTAGTAGGCTGTGGCCTTTAAATGCTCAACTGGTACTAAGGAGTACAAAGTCTACCAACAAAATATCAAGCACCACCTGAAGCATTCATCCAAAGCAGGGTGGAGCCATGCTTTCCTGTTGTTTATGTTTTCTCCATTCGACCCTCCAAATATCAAAGCGGAAACTGAGACTCATCAAACCGAGCGTTTTTTTTCAGCCTTCTGTTGTCCAGTCCTGACGAGTCACTGTGAACTGTATCCTCAGTTTCCTGTTCTCAGCTAAAACGAGCGGCACCCAATGTGGTCTTCTGCTGCTGTAGCCCATCTGCTTCCTGGTCTGACATGCTGTGTCTTCAGAGATGCTCTTCTGCATGCCTTGGCTGTAACCAGTAGTCATTTGCATTACTGTTGTGTTCCTATCAGCTTGAAGCAGTCTGGCCATCCTCCTCTGACCTCAACAAGCAGAGCTGATTTTCTTTTTTCCATTTTCTGGAAACCCCAGAGACGGTTGTGCAGCATCCTACATTGCTTCACTCAACCTACACTGCATGCTTGGCTCAGATTACGAGATATTTCTCTGTGTCACCACTTTTAAATTTTTATATTGATTCTAATGTATGCTAATTCTAATGCTAATGTATTTTGTTCACCTAATGTTCCTTAAACTGCTTTTACAGATATAAAAAGAGCTGAATAAATAAATAAATTCTGACTTCGTACTGTTTTTAAAAATCCTCCCCAATGGTGGAGGGAAAACCCTAACCTTACCCTAACCCTAGCAGGAAGATGAAAACATAAGGAAAGATAATAAAAAGCACCCAGAGAAATAGAAAGATCTGGAAACTGGCTGATAGTCAGGTGGACAGTATTGTCCCACAGTGGTAAATTTATCTTCAGAATCTGCACATTCAGAAGAGAAAGAGAGACCAAAGCGTTTGACTCATGAGGGTTAAATCGTTCAGTAAGCCATTCTGTCGCCCTTTTCCACACATGAGCCTGAGTCCTATCAGAAATGCTGAATGACCTCTGGCTTCACACTGAGCCGAACACACGCCCGCGTCTCCCTGATTTAAAAATCAAAGCAACAAAAAAAATTCATTTCCTCAGGTTTTACTGCTCGCCATCCTCTGAGCACCTGCCCGTGTCACCCCATCAAGACACATAACGGCCTGAATCACTGAATTAACGACTTAGTTTAGCAGGAAAAAAAGAGGAAAAAAAAGGGAATACATTATGTTTCTTCAAATCTGTGCATAATTAATTTCCACAGACAGACCGAGCCAGATGTTCAATTATTCACATTTCCTTAATGATAATATCAATGTGTGGAGAAGAGAGCTTAGATCATAATCAAGGACGGCTGGTTAATGGGGCCCATCATGAGGGGGTGGTAAACATTTAAGCACGTCTTTCTTTTTAAAATACTTTCAAATACTGTACTGAGTCACGGCAGACCGACACTGATGCTTTTAAATGATATCACCACACAGAACGAGGAGCTTTACAGAAAGGTGCGTTTGCTGAAATGTATCAAACCCCTGATCAACCATCAAAAACAGTTTCAGGGCGCAACGTTTTATTACAAAGGCAACTCTGTTCACCGTCCAAATAAAAAGGCTTGAAAACTACAGAAACCACTTGGTGACAAAGAGCTGTTAAAAAAACCCTTTATTCTTCACAGTATAATAGGGCTGCATAAATCGATTATTTTAGTAATCGAGTATTCTATCTATTATTCCATCGATTAATCGGATAAGAATTACTTTTTTCATTAACAGTTTATCTGCATATTTTAACTTCCGTACTGCAGTTTTTCACCGTGTGAAAACACCACATGTGGCAAAAAGGTTTGCTGTGTTTCCCAGCACAGTCTCAAGAGTGTGGGGGAGATGCCAGGAGATGGGCTGTTACATGTGGAGAGCTGTACAGGGCTGCAGAAGGGCATTAACCCAGCAGCAGGACTGGAATCTGGAACAGGAGGAGCCCTACAACATCACCTCCAGGATGCTTCTGACCAAACTGTCAGAATCAGACTCCTTGAGGGTGGCCCGAGGGCCCGATGTCATTAGTGTAACCTCTGCTCACAGCGTAGGAGCATGCAGCTCTAATGGCATTCTCCAGGGAATACCAGAACCAGTAGGTCCAGCACTGGCACCCCATTCTCATCAGAGATGAGAGCAGGTTCACACTAAGCACATGTAACAGATGTGAAAGAGTCTGGAGATGCCACGGTGAACATTATACTGCCTGAAACATCACCCAGCATGACCAGTTTGGCAGTGGGTCCATGGTCTGGAGAGGTGCATCCCTGGAGGGTAGTGGACCTCCAGGTGTTAGCCAACAGTGCCCTACTGCTGTTAGGAAGTAGGATAAAATCCTCAGACTCACTGTCAGACAGTTTGGTCAGAAACATGTAGGAGTAGCCCTCTGAGGTCATTTTGTAGGCTTCTGGTATTGTTCCTCCTGACTTTGCATTATACTGTAATGACTGAGTGTTTTTTGTTTTTGGTGATGGCCCACGGCTGGTTGTTTGAGCAGTTATTCATTTGTTTTCACAGAAAACAAATAAAATTTGCAAAATGAAGCAACTGTTGTTTTATGCTTTCTCTAGAATTCACGTTGGTAAAAATATAAAATACATTTATAGAGCACAGCAGCGGTGCTTCCATTGTTTTTGTGGCGCTCAAGAGGAGACACTGACAGAGACTTTCATCATGAATGAGTAACAAACGTAGCACTGTACAACAGTGCTTCCCACAGCTGTCAATGTCTCGACTAACTGTGGCCTGTCGGGGTCATATGTTAAAATTTTCTGACTGAGGTTCAGGTGAGAACCTCAGGTGAGGTCTGACACATTTTGACTGGAATTAAAAAATGTTATTCCCAGCCAGCATCCTCACCTAATCCAAACAAGTGTTTCCATTGTGAGGATCTTCGTAAGTGTATCATTTCCTGCTATATGACACAGATTAGAGAGAACATCCCAGCCTGAGTCTGCTGACACTGTCCAGAGTTCATGTGGGCAAAGCTCTTTAAAACATATGTGAACTATGTCTCTAAAAACAGGATTTTTCTACATTTTCCAGTGGTTTTAACATTGATTTTATTAAAAATGTAAATACGAAAATACCCAAGAGCCCTAAAGGCAGACTGGTCCAGGTGAGCTTGCTGCCTGTTTGGGTTGAAACCCAGCTGGGGCCTCCAAGGCTGCCCGTTCCCTCTGACCCAGTCCTCTGGTTTCAGAACCTTACTGGGAATCCTGGAAAAGAAATCATAATATGAGAAGGGGTTCCTTTTATTCACATATGTAAGACAGAGAAGGGTGCCATCATATTTACCTGAAACCTTGAACTCTATTAGCTATTAGCTTCACCTTTTCCCCAATAACTGCCAACTAATCAAAAGCACTGCCATAAGGTTTTAAGTATTACATCATAAAAAAATAATCTGGTGATTAGCAGGTCTTAAAAGTAGGTAAATATATAGGATAACATTACAGCACCATTTCATAATAGAAATTATTATTCACATCATACTCGTGTGTGTGTGTGTGTACAGGAATTTGGCTACATAAAGCATCTATACTACATAGTCTGCTGATAACAATGCTTTATGTTTAGAATCACTATAATCATAAGGCTACCATGTTGTTTACATTTGAATAATATTGCTGAGCAGTAGGTATGGCTTTAATATTGCTCAGTGATGAGTCATATTCTGTACTATTTATGGCCGTGAGTCATCCCTGACCAACATGTTAGACAATGCTCAGCCAATCAGAAGTTAGCATCACAGGCTAATCAATCAGGCTGCAGCCCAGAACTGATGTTCCTATAAACTGGAAGTTTCTCACTATCAGCTACAGCCAGCTGTTCAGGGACCGAGGTCAGCTGATAGATATGGGGAATCCCCACTTTCTCCATTTCACTCAATAATTGTCAAGTAGGTACAGCCAATCACGATATGATCACATGATTAGGCTAAGCCAATCAGGCATGAGAAAGAGGCTGCATATCATTAGCATATATTATCATAGCATTAGCAGTCTTAAAACCTCCATGTTGTTTATTCTCCATTTCAGATAAATACAAAGTGTACAAAGGTACTAAACATCCATTAATAGGAATATGTTGCACATCTTAAGAGAGCAAAGAACACACATGCCAAATTTTATGGCTCAGCTCATTGTAGTTTTGGAGTCTTTAGACCTGAAAGGTAAAACTTTGTAGACAGATGGACAGTTTGATGATGTTCCCACTTTATTTTGTGCACGAGGATAAAATCTCAGTACATCCTTACTGGTCCCATAGGAACGAATAGGGTAAGTAGCAGCCAGGTGAAGCTAATCAATGGTGATGAAGGACACCTGCTGGTTTTTTTTTATACATAAAGTTTTGGATTATGAAAATAGTGACAAGCACTGTATTTGTCAACTTAGAAAAAACAATTTCTTTCACTTCACTTGAGTTCCCCATCCCTGTCATGGCTGCACTTCCACCAGAAAATACACTCCTGAAGACAGCTTTATCTTCAACACTCTTGTCAGCCTTGTTGCTGCTAAAAATAGAGGCTGTCTGAGATGAATCTGTTTCTGATGGACTGGTGATATCGCGAGAATGGTCCTGAGTGAGTAAGATCAGCTCTGGTGCCCAGTATATATAGAGGGTTATAAAACACTTGCAAAATCACCATCTCCTTTCCCAACCATTTCCAGTAGCACTAACATCTGCTCGCTTTCTTCCCGCAGCTTCCTTTAATGTGAAAATACTGCCTGGGCCAGTAAAAGCAAAAAGACCAGCTAACATGGATCATAACTTACAAAACTAACATGTTGTAGTGAATAAGCCTTGAAACTGGTGCTTAAGACCACAAACAATATGAAAGCCTTTTCTGAGGTCAAAGATGAACTAAAGTCCTTTTCCTGTAGTCTTCTATAGAACTGTATGTTCCAATGATTTATTTAATATCGAAGAACAAATGGACCTGAATGATGCTGAGAGCCTCAGACTAAGCAGACATTCACGAAGCATTGAGAAATGAACCACCACATAGTTGGGCTTGGACTTTTCATGGAATTGCTACAATAAGAAAATATATGAATATAACTACTGTATTCTTTAGTAATGACAAGGGCAAAGGAAAAACTATTTCTACACCTGAAATGAAAACAGCCTTTAATGCTCAGCCAGGAATTTATGAGATAAATGCAAAAAAGAAAGAAAAAAAAAAAACCTTACTTCGCTTCAGGCAGGAGGACCGCCTTGAACACAAAGCCATCTGGATAGTGGGGATCCTTGAACTTCACTCTGGAAAGAAGAAAAAAATATCTGCAACTGACCACAACAGGAGTTCCACTAGCTCATCATTTTTTAATGGAAAAATTTAAGGGGAAAAAAAATCTCCACCTCAACATCAGTGTCTCAGTGTCAAGTGCTGCCATTTTCTTCTCTTGCCTACTTTGCTCTGTCATTTTCAACATGTGCCTTATATGTCTTTTCATCCTCAGAGAATGGCTCATATTACAGTGATGGGGGTGGGGTGGGGGGGTGGACGGACTATAATAATGTGCTTTCAAACAGCTTTGCAGAACCTCTGGAAATGTGAGGACATCGATGAACCTCAGAGATAAAAGAAGAAAACTAATCTGAGACAGTTTGTCATAATCTGGAGCCGATCCCAGCTGTCATAGGGCGAGAGGCGGGGTACACCCTGGACAGGCTTCAGGGCTAACACACAGAGACAGACAACCATGCACACTCACACTCACACCTATGGGAAATTCACCAATTAACCTAACCCCAGAAACAGCATGTCTTCGGACTGTGGGAGGAAACCGGAGTACCTGCAGAAATATCCTGGAACAAGGACAACCTCTACTTTCCTCCTATCATGCAACACAATCCTGCTTTTTTTGTGCACCGCAGAAACAAAATTATTTCATTAAAAACCAAAATCTACCAGAGTCAAAATTACAAAAACTACAGTTGACTATTAGCTCCCCCAGAGATGCTAATAGTCAACTGCGTATCCTTTTTGCTGGATAATAACTTGCAGCTGTTTGCTGTCGTTTTCACACACATCTTCTGTGTAATCCCAGCCCATTCTTCTTTGGCCAGTGTCTCAAGTTCCTCCATATTTGATGGTCTTCTGGCATGGACCTTGGTCTTCAGTTCACCACACAGATTTTCAACTTTGTGCAGGCCAGTCAGTAATGTTCACGCTGGCCTTCTGGAGGTCGTTCTTCACCAGGAGCGACGTAGGTTTTAGGTCGCTGTCGTGTTGGAAGACAAAGCAAAGACTCCTGAAAACCTCCGGCTGCTGACTACCGGAGGTTTTCGTCTTCACAATTCCTTACACCATGATGAGATTCCCAGTTCCAGACGCACTGAAAGCATCCCCACAGTATAATACTCCCAACACCATGTTTCTGTGGAGACGATATTCTTTGGCTTGTACACCTCTCCTTTCTCCACACATAAGCCAAAGAGCTCTAGTTTTGTCTCGTCTGACCAAAGGATGAACTTCCAGTACGCATAAGCTTTCTGCAGGCTGTTCTTACTATATTTCAGTCTGGACTGAAGGTGTCTCTTCTGCAGAAGTGAAGTTCTTCTTGGTCTGCAGTCCATTCCTGTGCACGGTTCTAGTGGCTGTCTTCTTTGAGACTACTATTTTCAGCTTTGCCAAGTCATTCACTGGTGTCGTGGCAGCTGTTCTGCAGTCTTCAGACATCTCTCACTAGTTGTCTTTCCAGAGTCGTTGAAATCTTTTGCTTCTTGTCGATACTTCTCAATAACTAGTATGTTTAGAAATGCTATGTTGAAAATCCTTTGCTCTGTTAAAAAAAGCATTTGAAATTTTCTGACAAAAACTTTCCTCCACATGTGTAATCCAGAGGAGAGACGACCTTTTAAGTGGAGATTAGTCAGATTCAATTCAGAGAAGGTTTCTGCTTTTTATAGGTGGAGTTGTGGAACTTTCTATACTTTTTATACAAAAGGAGCGAACACAATAAAATCAAAATATGTCCATGTCTTATTAAGGACACCGCCACTGTGAACTATAGCCAAGAAATAAGTAAAGAATTAGACACAAATTTGCACATTACATTATTTAATCTGATCAGAGGAAAATGTGTCACCCACAAGTCTGATAATCATTTCAGGAATTATTAAAAGGCCAAAAATGATCTGGATTCAGTTTCTCCAAATTGAGAATTTATGGCTTTTCTTGGTTTTCTTCATTCAATCTGAATATTTTTGGTTTTGAACTGAAGGTGAAATTAAAAAAAGGGAACATTCAATGCCCACTCCTAATGCTGACACTTTGGTGATTATTTATCATAGTTTTGATAACGTACCTTCAGCCAAGGATTTGCTGTGTGTCTCCTGTATTTAACCTCATCAAATGTAAAGGTGTTTCCTTTTTTTGTCCACCTCCATATTTGACATCATCACAGTCGTTGAGTATTACGTTAAATCCAGTGAGTCTTTCAGGCGAGTTTAGTTAAGTATTCAAGCGCTGCTCAGTTTGTGTTGACTTACCCGATGGACGTGTTCTGTGAAATGTCTCGCAGCACTGGAACAGGTGACTTCACCGTCCTGAAGGATAAACAAAAAGCAACACATGAAGCAGATGACACATTTAACCAGCTCTTCTTCTGTGGGGTTAGAGGCAACATGGGACAAGATGCAGAGAAGTGAGCTTAAAGCCGGTGTTCCTTACTTATCTGGTAGAATAGGGTCGTCATCAAGATTTAATCTACCTTGGATTCCATGGCACAGCTCTGCAGGGATCTCAGTGCCCTGATGGAGACAAAGCTGCCGTTTGTGCCCACAAATAAACGATGATTTAACACAGCAACACTTCATTATTATGTTTCCTCAGATCTTATTTGGTGATGGGCGTAAGTGAAGAATAAACCAGAACATCTGAAGCATAGATGGCTGCTTTTTTTTGGTCCTGCTAGCAAAGGGAAATGTATCTTCACATTCATGCTCCCCAGAGGCTGCACAGAGGAGACCACTTCTTGATGGGATTCTCATCCAATTTCAGGTCCCTGTCATTAGTTTTTTAAAAAAAAAACATTTTCAGAGATGAAGGTCGGGGTGTTTTTCACCATTTTCTAGCATGTTTTGAGCCGATGTTTTACTTGAGCTTTACATTTGGATCTACGAATATGAACTCTCAGTGCATTTCTAAAAGAATATTACATGTCTTATATATGAGAAGCCTCCAAGGCCTCCAAATCTGCTGTAAGAGATTGAACACCCAAATATTTTAGGGACCTCAAGCATCCATCATTCTCTGTTATGTTACCACATGTTTACCCTAAAACATTTGAAGCACTGAAGTGAAGTAGTTTTATAGATAATGGAATTTTAAAATGGCCTCTCAAAAAAAGAATGACATTAGAAAGTTTGTATAATTCCTATTAAGAAGTGCATCTTTCCACTGGGATTTCAGGTGAATCAGTGATGGTCAGGTGGCATTCGTTTAAAATAATTTAACGAATTGAGACAAAGATCCAAATCGAACAGCATGTCCACTCGGAAGGTTTTTTTTTGTCTCACCCTCATCTAACAGAACACATTTATTTATAAATTGATACCTGTCATCTAGACAGACTACATAACAGCTCATGTTTCACTGGAAAGGTTTCCATGAGAAAGCATTAATCGAAGGGGGGGGGCTCTTCAGTGAAGGCTTTTCTCATGAAATGCAGCAATAAATAAAACCCACATCAGTCTTTCTATCAGACTGTAAGGCCTCTGAATCGTTGTAATGAACTCATTTTCCTTCACATTACATTTCTTTCCTCACTGAAAGATGCACTCATTAAGAAGTATTTACCCGGGAAGTCTAACCACCGATTGCTTCGGTTTACAAATGCATAATCAACGAGACTAAAACCGAAGCAGGCGACACCTGCACGGCTGCAGCGCACATCTGCAGCACACTGACGCAGCAACATCTCAAAGTTTGATCCATAGAAGAAGAAGACTGTTATTATAGACTGTGTGTGTGTGTGTGTGTGTGTGTGTGTGTGTGTGTGTGTGTGTGTGTGTGTGTGTGTGTGTGTGTGTGTGTGTGTGTGTGTGTGCGCCACCACACTTAGTGTTTTGGAAAGTGAAAAGAAGCAAAGGCAGGATAAGACTGAACTGAAATCGGTTAGATCTGAATTTAAGTTGAAGTGAACGCGCGCTGACAGCTTCTGGTTTCTTACCTCGTTAGACTCTGTGCGGTACAGTTCATGGATGAAGTCGAAGAGCGGGTGAGACTTGCCCAGAAACAACACGTCGCTTCCCAGGCTGTTTCTTCTCTCTGTAACAGAGGGCAGACAGCGGCTGTGGTCAGAGAGGAAAGAAAAATCAAGTTCACTGCACAAACTGCAGCTCTGACTGCACAGGACTGAAGGGTGAAAGAGAGGCTTAGAAAACTGAAGAGCCAAATAAACTTTATCTAAGAAAAAAGGTAAATGTGCGTCCTACTGCCAGCTGTGTGCTGTGGGGCAGATGACTGAAAATTTCACTGTAAAAGAAATCCAGTTATTATATTTGACACAATGGGATTTCACTCACGTTCCTCAGCTGTGAGGTCGGGATACACTTCAGCCAGAGTCGCCCTCAACCGCCGTTCATCCACAAAAGGAAGCAAGGCAACGCCTTCAAAAGTAACATGATTATATAAAACAAATGCACTCATCATTACAGCATCAATAGTATAATCATGTACTAGTACAGTATTACATTTTCCTGATCTGCCTACTGTTTTATGTCTGCTGTGGGAATTCACACCAAAATGAACCAGCTATAGTTACAAATGCACGTCAGACTAAACCTTAACTTAATATACATGTAAAAACACATTTTCATTTTTTAACAATAAAGATAAAAATCTGCTGTAAGAAGTCTCCTCCCACCTTTAAAGTCCAGATTATTTAAATGGCACAGACTCACCCTGCCAGGCGTATTTCTTGCCGTTAAGATCAATGGCAAAGTCATCAGGATAAAAGTCGATGATGGGGGAATCCTGCGTCAAAGGGAGTGTTTAAAAAAAAAAAAAACAGCTTGAGACACTGACACAACCACCACAGAGTAGCTTATTTCATTTTGAGTCGAGGGAAAGTTTAAATACAGTCATCTAAAACTTACAGGACTGGTCATGAGGTTCCTCCATGTTGGTGGCAGGAAGTTACCGCTGGCTGCAGGAAACACTCCCATCAGCTGCTCCAGTGGTTTAAACTGCACAGAACAAACAACAAACAGTGATTTCTATGATTTCTGGTTAAAAGCCCTGCAGTGAAAACCTGTAGAGATGCTGCTGTTTGCATTTATACTTGTTTGTCTGCACTGAAACCATCAGCAACACTGGGCTAATCATGTTGGCTTTAAGAGCTAATAAATCCTCAGTTACTCTGAATGGAGGTATTAGCTTCATGCTAATTAATGTACTGTGTCTACATATCGTATTATCATCAAACACACATATTACACTGTGTAGTTACATATATCCAACTACACCTTATTAGATCACCATAACTTATACAGCTCTGTAAAGTTTACAAGTGTTGTCAGTTTCTACTTCACCTCACCTTCAATTATTTTCTCTCTTTTCTGGCACTGAGTGGCAGCTCCCAGTGTTGCTGTTTTTATCTTTTTCATTTAAATTAATTCAACACCTGAAGCTAATTTTTCTTGCTTGTTGAGTCCAAACTTTTGACTGGTACTATATGCGAAGATGAAATGGCAAATTTCTGTTTCACCAGTCTTGTAAAGTCAAGTTTTAAAAGTCTACTAGTGTTTTTTTCTTTGCATTACCCTCCTGGGAACTGGAGATTCTTCACCAGCTGACGGCACTGACAGGGATCAGAGGCGCAGAGCGAGGCCTCTGATCCCTGTCGGTGCTATGGAGGAAACACCAGGCTTTCAGTGCTGGAGCTGTTCCAGGAGTCATTGTGGGGACTGTGAGGTGTTTGCACAGTAAGCTGGATGAGTTCAGTGAGTTGATTAAGACCAGAGGAGCACCGTGAGTGGAGCCTGATGTGCTTCACTGGGTTGCAGTGAGATGTTGCCACACTCATTTTCAGGACTAAAGGGCCCGTACCGGGTTCAGCCATGTTAATCTGAGCGGTAAGAAGAAATGTAGAGGGCCTGCACTGGTCATGACTAAAGAGAAATGTTTCTGTGGCCTCACATGGCCCATATCATCACTGCTGATGAATCCGGTTTAAATCAAACACAGTTTGATGTCCAGACAACAATATCATCAGCTTTCTAATAAACATGTTTTAAACCCTGTGCTTTTTTTTGGCTACTTATTTGATATCCATGAAGTAAAACTTTTGTATCCAAATTCTAATCCTGATGTAGAAACCTGAGAATTTCAAATTGTGATTTCTCTGACACAGAACGGTTTTCCCCTTTTTTTAGTCCACTTTAAATGAGCTTTGACCCACAGAAGTTTCTGGATCATGTTCACATTTGACAGAGCTTTAAACCTGCATCTGTGGATGGCACGGTGGCCTGGAAGTGTTCCTGAGCCCATGCAGTGATTTCCATGACAGAGTGATGCCTGGCAGAGCTGCCTGAAGATCACGGGGATACAATATTGATTTTTTTTTCTTGCCCTGCACACTGCACAAATTATGTGTTCTGTATTCTACTCTGAATAAGAAAGAAAAAAAAAAAAAGGGTTTATGACATTTGCAAATCATTGTGATCTGATTTCATTTATATTTTATACATCATATCG
This sequence comes from Archocentrus centrarchus, assembly GCF_007364275.1. NCBI lineage: Eukaryota > Metazoa > Chordata > Actinopteri > Cichliformes > Cichlidae > Archocentrus > Archocentrus centrarchus. The sequence continues at coordinate 2,175,247 of NC_044369.1, read as the reverse complement.
ACTGTCTTGTAATTGGGGTGGAGTAATTTCTGGTGTTTTAGTGAATTTCTTTAATAGCTTGAGCTGGTGTAGATGGCAGTAAACAAGCTACAGCAGCATTTAGTTCAAAGAAACATGACTGGTACACAACACACTTTAGATGACCTGATAGGAAAAACGCCCGATATCATGTGACTGAGACAAAAACAGTGAAAGTCCTTTCTTACTGGTTTGGTGTTCTTCTCAAACTCCGAGAACATGTCTTTGATGTTTTTGAAGTCAGAGGCGAACGGAGCGTAGTGGAACGGGAAGTACCACTTCCAGGAAGCACAGCCCTGCAAATCAACCAGTAAACAACCGCTGACTTTAACAAGACTTTTCATATATATAAAAAAAAAAAATCTAATTTCTGCAGAATCAAAACATACGTAATCAAGATAACTTAAGATCAGTTAATCTGTGCAATAGTTTGGTACTAATATAACCTTTAAACATAAATTCAGCTTGCTTTACATTTGCAAGAATAATAAAAACAAATATATTTTAAAAACACAATTTAAACAAAGAGACAATTACGTAACAAAAAACACAAGAGATCAAAAAGTGAAATACAAGTGCTACCAAAAAAAAAAATCTGAATCAGAGTACTTTATTAATCCCGGGAGAAAATGACAATCAAAAAAATGAACATAAAAAATAGAAAATAAAAATGTAAGCTCTATAAAATAAAACTAAGTAAAAAATGAGCACCGAGCGGGTGCCGATGATCAGCTGTTTCAGATTCCTAACAGGAGGAGGCGCTGTTGTGATAAGTCAGTGAGGAAGTGGGTGATGTTCGATGGGTCCAGCTTGAACAGCATGAATCTCTAGTGTGAGGTTGAACATCGTAGGCGAGATCGTTCTGGACTGATCGTGCTCGCAAGATTTTAAGAAAACTTGACCTCTGACCTTTAGCTTGAGGTTGAGGTCGCCGAGATTCAAACTTGTTCGAGAGTTTTAGTAGATCCATTCATGGTGTGAATTTGAACATCTGAGTTTACATCGTTCTCGAGTTAAAGATTTTGTGCCACAGACGCCGCCGACGTCAAGGCTACGACAATACCCCGACTTTTTCTTCAAAACAGCCGAGCTAACGAGACACTCAAGATGTTAAATAAGTTAAATATTTTGTACAATATAAACTGCATATTACAAGAGAAGTCAGGTGTCATAAAGGGGAGCTGTAAAGTTTGAGGGAGACAGGTGGGAATAATTTTTGGTGGTGGTGGTGCATCATGGTAGAATGAGTCTTTTGATGAACGTGATGCTGCGGCTGTGCAGCGTGAGATAGAGAGGATATGAAGGACTGATCAATATTCTGTGATGCATGCTCAATAATACAGGTAAGAAAATCCCAAAACCTTAATTGTGCTCATCTGGATGAAGTTTTCAACAGGAGAAATGTTTCACCACTCATCCAAGTGTCTTCTTCAGTCTCAGCAGAGTGCAGGTTTCCCCAACCTGATAAACCGTACAGCTGCAGAACACCGAGACCTACCACCACTGACTAACAATGAGCCATGAGCGCAATCCCATAATCGTTAATATGCAATTTGTCATCACCACTGATCACCGGCCATGAGTACCATTCACAGAAAACTGTTGAATGGCTGCAATCACAGCAACTGTAAGATGGCGAAAGACGTACTCTTAGTCACTTCCTCAGTTCAGAGATGGTCTCTCTCTCTCTCTCTTTTCACATTAAAAGCCTGGTTGACTCCCCGCTAAAAAACAGCGCTCCTCCTGTCCAGGATGTGCAGGCTGTGGAGTCCTCGCCTCACGAGGTAGCTCTTCTGTGTTGTGCCACCTGGTTAGCCAGAGGTTGTTTGGTATCTGTATGCACTGATTTACGCCACACATCAACTTTCAATAGGTCCCCCATTATCAGTGGTAATTTCACAGTCTAAGAACGATAGCTTGTCATTTTTCATACTCTCACTGGTGGACTCGATGTATTTGTGGTACGTTCAGATGAACAGAATCAACTTTCTGGGATTGTCCAGTACTGTTCGTACCCTGGACAGCATTCTCCTTGCTGATGCCACTGTCAGAGAGTCTACACCAGGGGTGGGCAACTCCAGGCCTCGAGGGCCGGTGTCCTGCAGGTTTTTAGATGTGTCTCTGCTTCAACACACCTGAGTCAAATATAGAAGTCATTAGCAGGACTCTGGAGAACTTGACTGCATACTGAGGAGGTAATTCAGCCATTTGATTCAGGTGTGTTGGATCAGGGACACATCTAAAACCTGCAGGACACCGGCCCTCGAGGCCTGGAATTGCCCACCCCTGGTCTACACCCACAACGGTGCTGAGCTTGACAATCAGTTTGTTGAGTCTGTTGGTATCCATTACCCTCAGTCTGTTATCCCATCGCACCTCATCATAGTATAAGCACTGACCACCACAGACTCAAAACATACTGAGCATCGTCCGGCAGACACTGAAGGACCTCAGGTGTCTCCGAAACAGACGCAGCTTTGACCGTTGCTGTAGAGGGGCTCGACAGACCCGACAGCCCACTGGCCCAAAAAAAGTATGTTGGGTAAGTTGTTTGGTCAGCCCTGGCTCATTCAGGGCAGCGACAGGATTTCCACCTATCAGCATAGCGGTGAGGCACACTGGCTGATGTGAACTCTCACTATTTAGCAGATTTCTTTTTTGAAACAGCAAAGATTTTCAGATTAAAATACCAATAAAGGTCTTTCTTCAAACCGCCTCTTCAGCCAGCGTAATTTTGTTAGCTGTGACAGCGCAACTAGAGTAAGAAGCTGAAATGAAAGTGCAGTAAAGTTTCATTTTAGCCAAACTGTTGGTTTGGTCAGCCACCATCTTTAAATCTGCCAGATTTCTTCTCTGAAGGCTGAATAATGTCCACCTGCTTCTTTCCAGCAATGAAACCTGCAAAGCATTTACACCAATACATTCACCAATTCTTTTAGCCGCTAAAGATTTTTAAATTATAAATTTGTGTTTTATTAATATAAAACACAAATTAATTAATAAACTTCTAAAAAATTAAGCTAGCAGTATATTAAGTAATTAAATGAACTTTGTTGTGGATCAGTAAAATATAGAAAGCCCAGTTAACCTCTGATTTACTGACTTAGGGGCACAGCAGGGAACAAAATAATATTAATCAGGGCATTGAAGCAGTTTTAAACTTTCATTTTATAGTGGCTCAAGCTGAGATCATAAAATGCTTTTAGCTGCCGTGTTACACACATGGATCAGGCTGTTCTTGCCATACTTTAGTTATTCTTCACTATAAGGAAGTGTCCACAATGTCAGTTTCCATCCGTTTGGGGTTTTCCTCAGCTCACCAGTTCATTCAGACTGGGGTTTCTGGTGGCTCTGTTACTCAGACAGCAGAACAGCCGCCAACTAACCGACTTCAGATCTTTAGCTCCCTAATTTGTGACATTTTAACTGGATAATGAACTCACTTTATATTCAGTTTACAAAACTAAAAGTAGAGAAAAAAAAAAAACCAACACCACATTTGAGTCACTCACATCAGCTCTAACTTTGATAAATAAAAATAAAAAACCCTGCAGACTGATTTTTGGCTCAATTTAATTTTTGGTTGGTGCTGATTTGTTGTTCTTCCCTTCATTCAGCGTCAGCTCATTTAGACACGATATCACCTCGAGCCCCAAAATGAAGAAAAAAACCAAAAGCAAAGGAAACTTGAAAATGGAAGCAGAAAGCCTTTCTTTGCCCTTTTTCTACTTTAGTTCTTCAGCAGCACAAAGCTTAAAATCCAACCTGACCAGTCTAAGATGGCAGCGCTGACATTTAAAACCCTTCACCGAATCCTCAGATTGCGTACTTTTGATTCACACACACACACACACACACACACACACACACACACACACACACACACACACACACACACACACACACACACACACACACACACACACACACAAAAACTGTCTACACTTTCAGACATCGGCTGATTTTTTTAGTTGCTTAAATGACCGAGGAGCAAAGACAGCTAGACCGTGGTTCGAACCCCGACGCCTCTGGGGAACAAAACTGTCTCTCACACCTGCTGAGAGGCTCCTGCATCTCTAACATAATCACCTTCCTCTGTTCTGTGTTTCAGAAATGTTTGCTGACAAAGAAGACGGCTCTGAAAGAAATAAAATATTCACCCTGCAGTTGGACCACTTATCCTTCCTGAGCAAACATGCTTCGCACCAAAGAACAACCTTCACTTCCCACAATCCACCTCTGAGAAAACGAGGTCCTCCGATAAATCCGCCAATCCTCGCATCTCAGCCAATCTCAGCTTTAAAGCCCGGCACTCTATTATTAAAGATGGTCATTCAAATGATAATACGGGCCTTTACCATGATAAAAGGTAGATGAGGCTCCGATCGCCACATTCAAACAATCGCACAGATCATTTATGGTAATATGACAAAATGCTGTGTCTCAAGGAGAAATTCATTTGTGACGGAGGCTGGCGGGGTCAAAGATCACAACAGGAAAAAATACATTAACTGTCCTGATTCAGAGCAGCTGATAAAAAGGAAGTTACCTCACCGTGTTATTAATGTCCATGAAGAAGCAGAACCACAGAGTCAACATTCACATATTTCATTTTAAATATAAATAAATGACTTAATCATATTGTGTCCACATGAGGGAGTCAGTTAATCAGGAATTTCATTAACAGATCAATTTTTTAAATACACATATTGAAATTGAAAATATTTCATTAACTAAAATTATCAGGGATACACTGAAATATCCACAGAATATCATCTGCTCATAAAACCTGTGTCTGCGCTGGCTAAATGTTTAAAGACGGGGTAATGAACTCAAAAATATGGGATATGTTTTATAATGATTTCTGTTTCATCCAAACAAAACTGGATCAACCCAGAGTGTCACAATCACTCAAAAACTGTCCAACCAAATAAAATTTCTATAAAAATTCCCAGATACTGAATTCCCTTACACTACACTAATCAAATCATGCCAAATATTATTTAAAAAAACTGTTATTAATGAATAAGCAGCCTGAGTTCAGCTAAATCACTGACCTGCAGTTTAATATACAAGAGAGAATTCAGGAAACACAGTTTGGAAAATGGGAACATTTTGACCGTGAGGACAATCATCTCTGTTTGAAGTATTAAAGTATCATCAAAAGAAAAACAATAACTATAACCCATCCTGCATAATTATCACTGCTGATGAGCAGCATGTATGAAATTAAAACCTGTCAGGGCTCACCACAAACACGTATTAAATAAGCCCTCATTAGAGCGGGCTCATTCTGTTTTTATACAACTAAAATGAAACAAAGATCAACACCACGTGAAAGCATTTCTGTTCGCTGAGAACACTCAGGTCCAACAGCAGCCATGAAACAAATCCAACACAGAGAGACGCGAGAAATCAGGAAACAGCTCGACTGTCTTTAACCTGCAGAAATAAAACTCAGATTTCATCTGGCCTGAAATAAAATAAAGTCCCAACATTGACTTTCAACCAGACAACTCTGCCCCTGAAACATGCCCGAGTCGGTCTCTCTAAATTTAATCACTGCCAATTACAATAAAAAACACAATAAAGATAAATCACCAGTGTCAAGAAAACACGAACATTCGAACTGCCATTAGAGAACAGCCAGTTAGTCAGAAAATTATCATTTGTGGTCATTCTGCTGAAAGAATTCATTTTCGACAAACGAGACCTTTTTTGTACATCCTATAGATTACTAGAGGAAAAATAATCTCGCTCTCTCTGGTTTCCATCCCCTTTGTGATGGAAAAACAGAGCCAGAGTGGGGATAAAGCGAGCTCGGTCTTCCCTGATCACTCGGTGAGGTGTGCGTGATCTTAACTCTGTCGGCGGCGGGCGGGAGCGTGAATGTGCGGCAGCGGAGAGCAGACACGTCTCCGTCCGTCGAGGACCCGCTAATGAATTCATTCAGAGCGGCCCCCTGAGACGGGCTTTGGATTGGCGAGCGTGTGGAGTTGACAGAGTGTGCATACGCAGGGAGCACAATCAGCCAGGACAAATCCCCCCCCGGCTCAGCCTGAGGCGCCCTGGCTCTTCTGGAGAGGGCCCCCAGCTGATTATTCCATTTCAACATAAAGATCAATATTTTACAACAGTAAAATGATTTAGTGTGTAATCACCTCAGAGTGAGCTGCACACTGTTTATTTGGTGCAAACAAATTAAACTAAAATAAAAAAGTAAAACTGATTCGTTCATGAGGGGAAATCCATCCAAACCCACTCAAATCTGTTCCCGCTTCTAAAATCACCACAACGATCATGGACACATTTAAACAGTTTGGAGTCTCTGGGTCAGTTTGACCTGTGAAGGATTGGTGGATTTATCAGAGGACCTCGTTACCTCAGAGTCGGGTTGCGGGTGTTTGCTCAGGAACAATAAGTGCACCAACTCCTCATTAAGAGTTTGGTTTGGCTCCCATCAGGAGTTTGGGCAGCAGAGATTAAACTGCAGCAGTCTTTTTTTTTTTAAAAAAAAGAGCTGAATCCCGACTCCACTGCCCTTTGAAATATTTCATGAATTTCATGTTCATGACTTCAGTGGAAATATTAAACTGTTCAATAGTTAAAGCAAGAACATTTCCACATATACAATGTGAACAGACCTCAAAGGGTTGGGACTAAACAGATGCGTGGCCTTAAGAAAACCACTTATCAGCGAAGGGAATTGTGAAAAAAGATTTCAATTTACGAGGGAGCATAAAAACTGGACTCTGGGGGAGTTTTAAAAAAGGTCATGTGGTCGGATGAGTCCAGATTTACGCAGTTGCAGAGTGACGGGCACACCAGGGTGAGAATCCATCAGACTAAGTGATGCTCCCATCAGGCCTAGCGCCTACTATCCAAGTATGTGGGGGGACAGTGTTATGATCTCAGGTGGTTTCGGTCAGTCAGGTCTAGGTTCAGCAACGTTATTATCCCCAAAAATTAGCTCAGGTGACTACCTAAATATACTGAAGGACCAGGTTTTTTCAATCACTGAACTTTTTCTTCCTCGATGGCACAGGCATATTCCCAGATGACAATTCCAGGATCCAACAGGCTCAGACTGTGAAAGAGTGGTTCAGGGAGCATGAGGCATCATTATCAACCCCACTGAGAATCTTTAACGTGAGCTGGACGTTACACGTTGGTCTGACTCCATCATCGATACGAGATCTCAGTGAAAAATGAACCCAACTTGTTTTTAATGGCCAGCAGGGGGCGAACGCCTTTTGTTGCATATTCAAATCTACAGGAAAGTGGTCCTTATGCTCACGTCACTTACGACCTCTGTAAACTACTTCCTGATGAACTGATGGACTCAGTTGCTAGTTTTAAGTGAATACAACATCATATTTATTTTGTATATTATTTAGTGTAAAATCAACGATATGGGGCAGCACGGTGGCGTCATGGTTAGCACTAGAAGATCTGGGTTTGAACCCAACTTGGCCCGGGCCTCTCTGTAGCCTCTTTCCCACCAACAGGGTTCCAGAGCCGGTGCCTTTATTTGAACCGTTAGGCGGGTTTTCCAGCACGAACGCACTCGGTGCTCGGCCGCTCCCTTCATATGTGAAAGGAGTGGTTCACAGAAATGCGGTGGAAACGCGGGCCCGCTCTTAAGCGTTTCGCCGGTTCATTGAAACCAGCACTGGCACGAGCACCGGCTCCTCGGCGGTGTGAATGTAACATGTGTGGAGTTTGCATGTTCTCCCCGGTTTCCTCCCACAGTCCAAAGACATGCAGTTAGTGGGGTTAGGTTAATTGGTGATTCTAAATTGCCCACAGGTGTGAATGTGAATGGCTGTCTCTCTGTGTTAGCCCTGCGACAGGCTGGCGACCTATACAGGTGTACCCTGCCTATCACCCTATGACAGCTGGGATAGGCTCCAGCCCCCCTGCAACCCTGTACAGGATAACCGGAAGAGATTGGATGGATCAAGGATACAGCAGAGGAAAAGATGCGACCGTATCAGCTTGCAGTGCTCTTCTGCTTGTGATTAAGGCTTCGACAAACAGCGAGAGTCAAAATATTCAAAAGCAAACTTCAGAAACCAGTGAATCAAGTAGGAGTGACACTCCCAATTTCATTAAATCCAAAATAAGATGACAATAAAGACTTTCTATTCTACTCTATTGTGGTGTTTTCCATCTCACACAGTCTGTGTGCCTAACAGGAACACCTTCACTGAGAATGGAGGGTTTCCCTGACACAGGTTTCTGGTTAAGGTTGAGATTATAGCAAAAAAACATCTTTATCTTTGAGCGCCTCCTCAAAAAGATCGTCCCCGTCTTTGTTTCTATGGTTAGCACAAAGTTCTGTTCCAGGTGTCATTCACCTCAGATGTTTCTCCATAGTGTCTCCATGAAAGCTAAAATATCCAAAAGTTATAATTCACCTCGTGGCAGAGATGCTCTTGATTTAATTTTTACAAAAGTTATCGTTAACTTTTGTTAGCAAGAACTTAATATGATTAATCGTTTTACACATGTCTAAATGAGACAAAAGAGCCGCTGAAAGACAACAAGTATGTGGAAGTTCAAGGAGAGAAGTACTGCCCTGAAAAATAAACTGTTAACCCCACAGCAATATTTTGGGAACTTAACATAATTTGATTCTGTAACGCAGAAACGGGATCAGAAAGGTTCACGTCGTGCATAGTTTTATTAAAAAGGACTAAAATACAGCTGCCTCTCCATTTATAAAGGTGGAAATTTAGCTTGGATCGTGGTATGTAATGCAAGCTCGGAGTTCAAAGTTCAAAGAAAGCCATTAAAAGGTTTCTAAAGATGGCATCTGGGTGAAGTAAAGGTTTTACAAACCAGTGAGAATATGTTTCTCAGCAGGAAAAAAGAGAAAAACATCACTAATGAAGAAATGTTGCACGCACCGTGACTTCAGTGTTACCTGGTAATAGTAGCGCAGCACCCAGCAGAGACCCTCCACATACGACTGCACCACCTTCCGCCTGAAATCCTCATCGGTCACGTCCACGTCAAACTTGGTCTTGTAGTATCTCTGCTTCCAGCCGTCCTCCCACAGCCTGCCCCACACACAGGGGTGAACAAATTTCCTTCACAAACACCAACAGGACTGATGTAGGAAAACATTACACACAAAGATGCCCAAACACGCTGGGATTTCAGTAATCTCTTTGGAACCCACGCTGTGGACAAATATCAGCCACAGTCAGGCTGCTAATTTAGTGGTCATCCCCCTTAAGAATTCAAACTGATGATAATTAACTCACAAGACTCTCTGTCAGTGTGCATGCACAAATCAGCCTTAGCCCAGTATGGCCAGCAAATGCAGTGCTGTGAAGAGCTGGCATTGTACAGCTGCTGTTAAGATCTCCTCACTTTGGTTTGCAGGTTTTACTCCCATCCTGAGATTTCAGTTTGTTTAGTGGTCACAGTGGAGCCCATGATCAGCGTGCATGCTTCATTCCTACTGACCGGTTAGCAGATAGAGCCAAACTGATTTTAAGGCATTTACACTAAAAAAACACCCAAAACACATAACTCACCTACAAACATGATAAAACCAAACAAAAACTATATTAATAAGTAAAATTGTATAAAAATAACCCTGGAAAAAATTATAAAAAGGAGTCAAAAATAAACAAAAACAAAAAAATAAAAGAGCAGCAAGAAAACGCTCACGGTGAACTTAAAACCACGAGGCTCCTCAGACTTGACTAAACAAACTGATAATAGGTGTTTAGAACTGATTATATGTGTGTGTGTTTGTGTGTTTGTCGTCTTTAGCTTCATGTGATAAGCACTGAAGCCTTTTCATAAGACGGCCGATTTTGTGTCGCGAACAAAGATATCGGAGTGAGGACACTCCGCTGTTCTACAACAAGTACTCAATCTGCTCAGCTTAAAGCAGATTGTGGCTCGATGGTGAAACAGTGTCAACTGCCACAGCCAATCACATTTCCTCTTCACCACTGGATTGTCCAAAAGGCCAGGAGATGACCTTTGGAGTAGTTAATTAGGCATCAAGGCCCACCTTCCCCAACGCTGACCTTTAAATAAAATCTAATTTGGGGAAATTTCTGCTCTAATCAACATTTTGGGGGTTAAAAATCTGGATTAATGTGTCCACAGCTCCAGACTCCAGATGCAGTTTGCTTCACTGAACATGCTCAGTGATATCTGTCTGATCCTGGCACCTCCAACAGCTTCACAACGTGTATATATTTTTAAATTGCTCCCACTTATACTGATGTACAGGCAAAAAAAAAAAAAAAATGTAACTCAGTAAATAATTAAGAAATTTGGGAAATCAACTATTTTCCACTGGTACAAATAATGTTGATGGCCCAGAATTGTAAATCCATTGTTAATCATTGGATGACATAATCAAGTCTTTACACTTTAATTAAATCTGAGAAACACATTAAAACAAATGGTTCATCTATAGGCTCAAAAACCAGCTGGAACAGTTCAACGGCTATGCCTTCGTGGTACATTTGGGGCAGCGATGCCATTCTGCACACATAATCAGGGCCGTCCAGCATCTGTGCGGCGGATCCTCGGAGCGGCCCGCGGGGAGCGCCGACTCCTGAGAGAAAAGCCTCCATGAATACCAATTTAGCCCGATGGATTTAGCAGCTCTGACGAGTGCGTCACAGAGGAATTTACTCGAATGTTCCTGCTTTCCATATTAATCACGTGCAGAGGGGAAGTGGGAGCTGTTCAGCCGAGCGGGGAGTGTGCGTATAAATGTGTGTATAAATGTGTGTGTGCGTGCAGTGGAGACGGCAGAGAGTTAAAGAGCTTGTGGTGCAGCTCGGTGGCATTAATGAGCACATCTCTCCTCTTCTGTTTGTTAAAGTGACCTTTGCTGACTCAAGTTCATCTGTGCAGATTTATTTTTAAGGTGTTTTATTAACTACAGGCACACCGTTCCCCGGGTATTCAAACCAGAGGTTATTTGTAGTTATGAAGGTGTTTCCAGGTATAAACAGCTTTAAGCAAAGTCAACAAGCACCAATAATGGCAAAAATGAACGACTGACCTCATAAACAAACAGTTTTGTTTTTGGCTGTTTTCTGGTCACCACATGAGCACAGCGGAGATATTAACCGTGTCGAGAAAGGAACCAATCAGCAGCCTGTCTGACGCACCATTTACAGTTACATTATTTGACTTGTAATGTGACAACCTGCCTTCACTTTATTTTTGAAACCACGTCTGCCCTGCCACAGGAATCCCCCCCTCTGCTGTGACCCCGCCCACCTGGTTTGTGAGGGTTTACCTGACGTTGTCTTCAGGCTCGGGCTCGCTGTCACTGTCATCAGCTTTCCTCTTCGTTCCCCTTTCTGCACCGTCACTAGGACCTGCAGACGACTGCTGAGGGTGGCAAAACCCCAAAGCACACAAACAGAGGAAAATGCACAGATGAGAAGGAAACCATGGAAGTAAATGATCAGGAATCACCTGGAGTAAGAATTTAAATTACATTTCTCTACATGAGAATACTGGCCGAACTACTTCAGCGTGAGTAGAAGCGCTTTCAGAGACAACAGATGTACATGGCAGGCTTTTCCTTCTCAGCAGCAGCGCCTGAACTGAGCTCTGCTGTGTTTCCAAAGAAACAGCTTCTTCAGAGTGGAAATCACTGTCGCTGGAAATCACAGCATATCTGAAACATGGCTTTAAATTTTCCGAACGAGATCACTGAGCTTCACAGCAGTCATTATTTCTAACTGTATACTGAGTTCAGTGACTGCTTTACATTTTAATTTTACTCAAAATGATTTGTTCTTGGACAGGATGTCGTTCATTTTAGGATAACGCTGGAAATGTGACTCTTCTTTTAAATCTTACACACCATTTCTCTTCTTTCTGTCATTTATATATAAAACTAATAATTTGTTTTTTGGAGAGAAGAAATCACAAACGTATTACTTTAAAAAAAAATCTTACAGACTGCAGTAAAATGTCCTTGATGGTTCTCTAAAGCCCAAAAACATCTAAATGCCTCAGACAGAAAATTTATTATAAGTCAAACAAAAGCAAATTAATCTAAAAATGGAGAAGCTTGAACCGTTCACTGATTATGGATATGTCTCAGATTTAAACTGAAGCATGATTATTGGTTACTTGTTTAAGGAAGGGCACATAAATATTTCCTGACACGAGCAGTAAAAATGAATCATTTTAAATCCACAATGATATGCCACAGAGGAAATACAGAAGGTAACGTTTTGCACTTCTATAGTTTTAAAGATAAATGTAGATATTATGTGATAAACAAATACATTATTTAGTTAATGTTGTGCGTTTTAAGACCTTTTTGCTGATAATGCGTTGGCTGTCAGGTAAAGCTGTCGGATATATGTGTGTGTGTGTATTTTGTGTGTTTGAAGGACGCTGAAGCCGCTACCTTAGCTCCTCAGCCTTCCCCCCCCCGAAGCTTTTGTGCTCCTTTCATTCATGTGCAAATATATGGCCACCTATTGACAGTCGATAAATTTTAACGCTGCACGAGGGCAGGAAATTTGCCGAATTGAGAGACACTTTAAAAACAGAAGCGCGGCCATGAACTGAACTAAACGGCAGCATCTGTATTCAAAACAGGCTGCAAACTGCTTCAAATATAAATACTGCCAGAGAGGAAACATATAAACTGAAAGACAGAACGACACTTAAACTAAATACATTTTTACAGTTTGGTGATGGAAAAATCTCTGTGGGGAAAAAAAAAGAAGCTATTTTCCCAATAATCTAGAGAGCAGAACTGAATTCCCTGAATCCTTAAGTGGGTGTTTTCCAGCTCCTACAGGTGTACACAGACACACACTTGAGAGAAGAGGAGGGAAGACGACTGTGGAGCGGCGACATTAGATTATTCAGGTTGAAGGGGGAAAGAAATCTTCCTATGAGCGAAAGATTAAAATGGTGCAGCCAGAACTGCTGCTGTGTCAGTGGTTTGGTTTTCACAGGTTATAATAGTCTACAAGGCTCATATTAATTAAACAAGAATTATTGCTCTAAAGAGGAAAATAAAGGTGAAGAATTCCACAAAACTACACAGTTTTTCTAGCAGTGTGTAACAGCACACACTGACTGGGGGGGCACTTTGGTTTCTGAATGTGTTTTTAGAACAGGAGAGAGAAAAAACTTTTTTTTTCTACTCTGAGCTTTGATGATGTCAGAAAAAGGAGCGCTCTCTCATTATGGCACAGCTCTGAGTGGGAGCTCAGGAGCTCCTCCCACTCACTGTTCAAATCTTCCACTTTTGAGGGGCAGCCAATCAGAAGACAGTTGGCTTTAACGGCGACGGGGAGTAGCATTAAATGTGGAGGAGTTAAGACAGCTCATTTCAACAGGATGAGTTGTGGGGCTGCACTGAGGATGGTATAAGATAAATGATCATTCTGATCTGGGACTCATGCACAGCTACAGTCCAAGAATAAAAAAAAATATGGTGCTCAAATTAGTGCAACAGGTCAACTTTTACACAATGACAAACACTTACGTTTCCTCCATTCTTCATCATGGCCTTCAAGGACTGAGCAGCATTCTGAAGAAAGAAAAGAAGTTTATGGCCCACAGCAATAAAATCTCACATTTAAAAACATCTTCCTGACAGCGTGCAATACAATGATCACATGACTTACGGGCCCATTATACCTGCCGTTCTCACCCTTGCAAATGGCGCAACACCATAAAACTGTTGTCACACCTGCTGGTTGAGCACCTCTCGTGTGTAACCTCGCGTGGTGTACAATCATGGTAGTTTTTACCGCCAGTTTAATGACATATACAGAAGCTCAGAGATTCAGATGCAGTTTGAAAAGATGAGGCTTTGGGTTTTAACTTCTTCTCTTCGTATACCAGCGCTGATGTGGAGATTCTGTCTGAGCGGCGACACCCATCATTCAGGAGAATAATGCAGCAGGTACTTGTGCTACGGCCCTGTGGTGATGTCACTGTGTGTGCATGCGACACAACCAATGCAGCGAGTTTAATGGGCCCGTAAGAAGAATGCAATGTGTGGCTGGACTACAGCATAAAAGCTATATACTGGTGATGTGCTGTCACAAGTTTGGATGGTTAACTGGTCCAGCTCACTGATAAATCACATGCTGAAGTTTCCTCAGTGAGGAAACTCTCAGAATAGGAGCTCACAACAGCTTCACACTACAATTAGTACTGCTAAACTTCTCTTATATAAAGTTTCGAATAAACTTTCAGAAAGTTTTGCAAACCTGTGACCATCGAGGCTCACACACTTTAGATTCTTTCAGGATAAATAAATAATAATAATTAAGAGAAACTCTTTATGCGGTACAAACACCCAGCGTTACCATGTTGGACTGCATCCTCATATCATAGGCCTGGTGCCGAGCATTGTGGACGGCCTCGGGTCGGTCCCTCCTCCCCAGGGCCTGAGGAGCGAACTGACCCGTGGTCAGGTAGGCAGGGCCCTGATGCTCCGCCTGCACAAACATGGAGAGAAAAACCAAAATCAGCACAGAGCCAAAAACTGTAAGAAAGCAAGTTTCACAACTCAGAAACCAAACGTCACGTTTCAGATACTTTGGGAAACATCAGGATCAGTGGGAATGCTCGGAGAGTGGCTGATGGACCAGGAACATGGCTACAGCAGGCAAAATTTACAGCAGCACAATTAACCAATAAATTAATTGATAATTTTTTTTACATATCAAGAGACTGATTGCAACAGATGGGCTGGGAAAGTTATGGTAAACTATAAAGCAATGCCAAAATATCAGCATCATCACTTTACTCACTTTCATTCTTTTTCTTTTCTCTTTATTTCTCCTCTTAAAGTTTTCCTAAAGAAAGAAAAACGACACTGTGAACCATAAAACAGACTTCAAACCCTCAAACATTTACTCCTCTTCATGTCAGGCCTGAAAGACTAAATCTGAGGAAGGAGGAGGCGAACTCTCACTTCGTCCTCTTTGCGTTTCTTGAAGATGTTGTCCTCGGCCACGCCCACTGCCTGCATGATCAGCTCAACTCGCTCCAGGTTGACGTATCCATTCTCTGTCAGGTAACCCTGCAGGAAAAACAGTTCTGTGTTATTTAGACACTTCCTACACTTCCCAGAATGCATTTCCGGGCTCAAAATGAGCCATGGTAGAATTTCTCTGTCAGCTTTGGTTAAAACCTCAGAGAAAACACACTGGACGCTGTGGCCTGCAGCGCTCAGATAAAATGATGATACTCACTCCAGTTTTGTGTACAACATCTTTGTAGATTCTGACCAGTCGATCTATCGCCCCCTCTCTGCACAGAAAGGGGAAAAAACAAAGCAATGAGCCCAAGATGAGACACTCAGCATTCATTACTGATGGGAGACTGAACACACACCGAAAATCTCAATTCATCTTTATTTACAAAGCACCTTTCATACAAATAACTGTTTTATGTTGCAAGAACAAACAACAAATGCAATAAAACAAAGACCACAGGTCCAGTAGATATAAACATGTTGAAGAATAACTTCTGATGGTTCATTAATGGCTCATAAACTTTGACTTAAACTTGTGATATGCTAATTAGATAAAGCATACACTGTGGTAGCCTTCAGAACCTATTTTTCCCCCATTTTAAATTTACGATTTTTTTTACATTTTTCTTAGACGACCTTTTCTTAATTTTTTTTATTTTGCTCATTTTACTTGATTTTTTAAAAATTTATTCTCCATCTTTCATTTTTATCATTCTTTATTTTTTTTCCTTATTTTTTTTGATAAGCAGTATAAAGATGGATTTTATTACTATTATTATTTTGTATTTCATAATTTTGTATTGGCTCCATGTAAACAAATCAAACATGCAGAGCTACCTGTTGTAGCAGCTCTGGGTTTTTTGCATTCTGTGTTTTGTTCAAGCTATTTGATTTTTATTTATTTTAATTTTGTTCATTTTGTTTTGTCCTTTTTTTAACTGTTATTTATTTTTGTGAATTTGTGGAATATCATTAAACCAAGTGTAAATCAAGATTTAAACCAGTCCCCCTGCTGTTTGCCCTGATTCCTCATTAACTGGTCAATGTAAGGTTGATTTTCTGATTGAACATCCACCTGACTGGATCGTGTGATTTACGATGGCGCTTCAATGTGCACACAGAAACATGCCGGTCATATACACCACAACAGTAAACCTATGACAGTGCTTTGTAATAATATGTTCTTTAATAACCTTTCACTGCAGACACACCTGTGACCCCTTCTTCCTAAATCTTTTATGCAGCATGTTTCAGAATGACAGTCCCTGATGGAAAAACTGTCTAAAGCGGCTCTAGGGCGGCTGAACCGATGCTCACCTAATTTCTAAGGACGGAAGATGGGGCAGGAAGTCATTTCCAACAAAGAAGCACATGAAGACCCAGTCGTCAACACTCCTTTCAAAGTCAAAGGGAAAAGGCAGGCTGGCCATGGTCAGCTCTCTGGCCAGATACTGAACAGAGAAAGAGACACAATGGAGATTATTGACAATGTGACTTTACCAACGAAGCAACACTTGGTTCCTACTTTCAAGATCAAATGCTGTTCTTGACAGAAACATGCAGATCTAATAAAGAATTATCAGTATTTCTGGAATGCTAACAGCAAATTTTCAAGGTAAGGCTGAAACCTTACAGCTGAGCTAAACTATAAATGACTGAACAGGAAATATTACTGAAAAATATTAAACATACACTATACTGCCAAAAGCATTCACTCGTCTGCCTTCACACGGATATGAACTTGAGATTTGTTTCGTTTATTAAGATTCCCATTAGCTGCAGCAATGCAGCAGCTATTCTTCCCGCGGTCTTGAGTAACATCATTCTTAATCCATAGAGTTTAATATGATGTGGGCCCACCCTCTGCAGCTAGAACAGCTTCAGCTCTTCTGGGAAGTCTTTCCACAGGTTTAGGAGTGTTTATGGGAATTTCTGACCATTCTTCCAGAAGCACATCTGTGAGGTCAGACACTGATGTTGGAGAGAAGGCCTGGCTCACAGTCTCCACTCTAATCCATCCCAAAGGTGTTCTATCAGGCTGAGGTCAGGACTCTGTGCAGGCCAGTCAAGTTCTTCCACGCCAAACTGGCTCATCCATGTCTTTATGGAGCTGCTTTGTGCACTGGTGTGCAGTCATGTGGGAACAGGAAGGGGCCATCCCTAAACTGTTCCCACAGAGTTGGAGCATCAAACTGTCCCAAATGTCTTGGTATGCTTAAGCATTAAGAGTTCCTTTCACTGGAACTAAGGGGCTGAGCCCAACTCCTGAAAAACACCCCCACACCATAACCCCCCCCTCCACCAAACTTTACACAAAGACAGGTACCGTTCCCCTGGCAACCCCGACTCCTCCCTCAGATTGGCAATGGAGAGGTGTGATTCATCCCTCCAGAGAACACGTCTCCACTGCTCTAGAGTCCAGTGGCGGCGTGCTTTACACCATCTCATGAAGCTCTCACTGTTCTTGAGCTGATCTGAAGGTCACATGAAGGTTGGAGGTCTGTAGTGATTGACTCTGCAGAAAGTTGGTGCCCTCTGTGCACTCAGCATCCACTGACCCCACTCTGTGATTTTTACATAGCCTACCACTTCATGGCTGAGTTGCTGTCATTCCCAATCGCTTCCACTTTGTTATAATCCCACTAACAGTTGACTGTGGAATATTTAGCAGTGACTGGACTTGTTGCACAGGTATCATCCTATCACGGTACCACACTGGAGTTCACTGAGCTCCTGAGAGCGACCCATTCATTCACTGATGTTTGTAGCAGCAGTCTGCATGCCGAGGTGCTGGTTTATACACCTGTGGAAGTGACTGGAACACCTGAACTCAATGATCTGGATGGTGAATGAATACTTTTGGCAATTTAGTGTATATACAGAATTTTCAAACGACGAGTTATTCTGTCTTCTTGATTTTCCACACAGGTCTTTAAGACAGCTGTTGCTTGGCCAATAGAAATAGTTGTTTCAGAACGGCCTCAAGTTGAAAATCAAACTAACAGTATGTGAAATTCGTACACTTCCAATCAGATAAGGCAAATTTCATAGTTTTTATTCCAATTTCATGTTTGAGAACAAAAGGTAAACACTCTGACCCTAAAATCAACAATAAGACAAACTGCTGCTAAAAGCAAAGCAAGTTTAATAAAGTGAGTGTGAGTGACTGACCTCCCGCAGAACACACAGCCTGATGAATATGAACTCCTGCTCGGCCACCGGCACCGTGTCGGCAAACTCATCGTGCTGCAAAACAGTGACAGGTTCTTATGTCAAGTATGCTGACAGAGTCCTTACTGTGTACGTTAGAATGATTCAGAAACACTTTAAAGAACCTAACATGTCTTAAAATATGACAAAAATGGTTATCCAACTGAGGCTTGTGTCAAAAACACAGCTGCTTCTTGCCAGTCATGGGACATCAACACTTTAATGGGACATCACTGCAGACCGGACAGCAGGTGTGCACCAAACTCTCAGTTTTCATCATGCAATAAGTAAGTAAACTGGAGGATCGCAGCACATGAGCGTTGGAGTGCTAAGTTATTATCTAATGCTAGTTAGCATTAGATAAACGTGGTGAGGTGTAGTTCAGTGACTCGCCTTCGTTTCCTTTGTAGGGCAACAAACAGCCAAGCGCTAATAAGTGCTAATAAGGACATAAACTTTAGAGTGGAGTTCCTCACCTGTCCCTGCTTCTCTCTGGGCATCCCCTGACAGTCCTTGATCTCGTGGCCCATCTGTCCGCAGAGCGCGCAGGGTCGTGGTTTGTTGGGTTTAAACTCCTCTCTGATGATTGTGAAGTTTGGCTCGTGTGTGGCCAGGCCCAGCATGATCAGGTCAGCTGAAGTGCAAAGAAAACACAGTCAAAGTCAGGACTACTTTGTTAAAATATAAATTAGCCATTCAGACAGCAACACAAGATCACTTGAATATGGCAGGTCAGAGAAGGTAAATGATTTCTATTAAGAGCACTTATCCTGACATTCAGAGGGTGGATCTGAAGGCTTACCGTCAGCTCCACACAGGCAGTGGTGTGTGTTGGGGTCATGATTGGGTTGAGCTGCAAGAGTGAACAACAAACACCGAGTTAGCAGTCTGTCTGTAGTGAAGGTTGGTACTTGACGTGTGGTCATCACGGGTCACCTATCAAATCTGACTTCAAAATAAAAGTCAACATGATACTCAAGAGCACTTTTATTTTGAACTGTGACCAGGCTACTTGACATGAATCCACTTAGATACATCCCATATTTGTTGTTTTTCCATTTATGCTGCTTTAAAGGGGAATTACTGAGCTTTTTCTTTTCTTCTATCATGTGTACTGTTCCATTAAACATGGCCAAAAAATTCAAATAAAGGTGAACATATGTAAAAGCTCAGGCATCAAACTGCTCGACTACAGTCTGCTGTTGGCCTTGTATGATGTCATTGACAGGGGATACCCCTAATATGGTCATCTCAGGCACAGAAGGTGTTCTTTCTGTTTGGAAGCAACAGCCAATCACAAGAAAGTTGGCTTTAAGGAGGAGGAATGAAAACCTCTCGTTTCAGTCAGGGGATGAACTGAAGGGATGCACCGAGGCCCAGTGGAAGACAAATAAGAATTATTTTGAACTGTGAATCTTGCTTCAGTAAAACTGTGGAGTTGAAATTGTCATAAATGGTCCACTTTAATGAAATCTTCAGTATTGCACTGAGTAATGTGCAGACCTCTCTGTCTCCTGATGAAGTCCATGATCTTGTGTTCACCTTCACCTGGAACACTGGCATCCGACAGGAAGACCTGGAAAACAGCACAACTGAAAATTAGTGACTGAATGCTAAACATGTAAACGGCCAGGAGCTAAAACTGCAAACAAAGAGGAAGGAAGGAAGGATGATTCAATTCAATTAAACTCACAACAATATTCTTCCATCCTGGATCGTTGGTGAGTCTGTCGGCCACATAGTATCGCAGACAGTGTGCCAGGTTGTCCATGAACTCTGTTCCCTGGAGATACAAGTCACTCAATCAGTCATTTGAGAATAAATCCCGTTATTCTTATGAGTAAATAAATGTTTGCCAAGACTTACTGGAGTGATACAGTTGCTGTCAAACCTTTCTTTAATCTCCTCAGGAGGAAGATAACCGCCTGTAGAGGGAAAACAATAAGACTGAGATTATAGAGAAAAAGAATATTTACTAAAAGGCACAGTTAGCACCTTGCAGCTATATGCATTACACTGAAACAGATCAGAGAACAGCAGCAGAGACAAACTGAGCTGAAATTGATCAAAAGCAAATCGGTTTTTTAAAAAAAGCACATAATAAAACATCTCACTGTCACCATAAATGAGGTTTCGACCTTCCTCCAAATTGAAATCACTGAGACTCAAGCTTTAAATACACATGTATTAAATGCTCATAACACTGCCTACAGCATCTATAATTCAGGGCTTTAACTGCAGCTGTTCAGGCTCTGACTGCTGGCCTCCATCATGAGGTTTACTTGGAATAGAAATGTCTCAGAGATGCCCACAGAGACGGGCACAACTTTAAATATGACTTTCCTATTTAAAAAAAAAAAAAATCCTGTCCTGCATGACATTTTTTTAGCATAATGTTGTGTAACATGTGAGGCTTGTATGCAGTGTGTAATCTTAAGGACATGACAAGGAAATATAATCTCAGTACTTTCAGTGCGATGAGCTAAATAACACACACCTTTCTGGATGACCTCCTCTCTCATGCGATTCTTCTCCTCTGTCAACTCGACTCCTTCTTTGGAGGCTCGAAACCGCCGAGAGCGCTGCTGGTTCATTTTGGCACGTGGAGCCTGGGCAACATTAAACTGCTGTTTACATCAAAGCTACTGACACGGCCAGCAGTTCTGGTAGTGATTCAGAGTGAATACAGTGTGCTAATGTGTATTTCTTGTCCTGTTATTGGTGACCTTGAGTTTTGTGAATACTAATTGTAAACATTTACCCACTTTATATACTTGGCTCTGCAGCAGTCAAGTAAGAGTGAGAAGCCATTTTTGTTAGATATGTCAGAAGTGTAGGTTCAATATCTGTCTTTTGTTTGCCTTTTTTTTTTTGTTTAGGTCAGATTAGGGAACAGAGGAACCTTCTGTTTGTTGCTCACTTCCAAATAAATACATTTTCAACTACTCTGCGCCGCTGGCTGTTTCTTGGGGGTGGTCAGAGTGGAGAGCCACGGCTCACGGTATGTCCAGGTAACACACAACAAAACATCTGTCACCATTTATTGTCACAGCACAGCACTGAACTGCCACCAACCTCAACGACACAAACACAGGTTCAAGTAAAAGTTAAAGAAGACTAAAATCTACACTTACAGAAATGCTAATTACTACCATATCTAAAATAAAACTATTTATCAACTGGAAGGCCAATCAGAGCACAAGAGCACTACACTGTTTAGCAAGTTTAAAAAAACAAAAGTGATCTGCACCAAAATGTAACGGATTCTTCCTTAAACCCAAGCTTCACTTCTCCAGCAAGGTTTATGTAATCCAGCTTATATATCTGCCCTTAGCAAAGGAATTTATCAGTACACCTGGTAACTACTCTGATAACACAAATGTTAAATAGTCTATGGCAGAGGTGCCCAAACTCGGCCCGCGGGCCGCTTCCAGCCCCACCCTTTACTTCCGGTCCATGAATTGATGTCAAAAATAACATACAGTTTGGCCCTTTAAGTTACTTTTTTGACATTTCGCTTAACCCTCTTAATTGGAGGGGGAGGCCAGAAGCGGCCCGCGGGCCGAGTTTGGGCACCTCTGCTCTATGGGGTTGCTAGAAAGCGCCTCTCTAGTTAAGTCCCGGCTGACAGCTGAATATGTTTGCATGTTGGACCGAAATTTGAAGAAGTCGCCTTTACTTTATGATTTAAAAAAAAAAAAAACTCATGTAAATCAGGTAAATCTGATCAATGGAAAAGGCTGCACTCTTCTGTTAAAGGCAGCAGCTCACCACTCCATCGATGGCCATGTAGAGAACTCTCCTCGGCCGCACAATATTGAACAGGCGGTCAATGTACTCAAAAATGGCGACCATCATCTCATCCTCATTTTTGGGAGCCGGTCTGTGCAGGAAGACACAAAGTGCAGAATTACTACGGCTTCATTGATAAACTTTTACATGTTTTAAAAAATTATATTCCCGGTTTGTTACTGTAAATATGACAATATTGACATAAACTGAACACAAATTCACTGTTAAGTTGAAGACATATTGTAACAGGTACCTGATTCCCTGTATAACAAAACCCTGAAGATTTAGAGACTGCTTCAGAGAAATGATTCATTTCCAATTAAATTAGTAAAAGCAAAAACCTCTGAGGAAAAATGCGTCTGTTTTAATAGAAGCCTGAAATAATTTGCTGGAATGAACTGAGCTGTAAAGACAGAAGTCGATGTTCAAGTTCCTACTTGTCTTCTGGGTGCGTGCAGGGGTGAATGATCCCGTTCATGTCCAGGTACAAATTGTCAAATTCCACCTCATTGGGGTTTGGCTTGGTTGTATCAACGGGAATACGAACTCCATTACACTCCTTCCCCTGTGAACACAAAAGGAAACAAAAAAATCTGACCTACAGTTCTGTGCAAAAGTGTTGAGCCACTGCTCTTTATTTTTTTTTAGGACAATGGGAAATAGGTGCAATGATTTATTGAAACATGTGCAAACATAAATGGAAATATAGAAGGCAAAAACAGAGTTTGAACATCAATATTTGGTATGACTGCTTTATTCTTCAACACAGCCTGAACTCTGTGAGGCAGCTTCCTGTAGTTTCTTTCAGCAGTCTGCAGGAAGTTCTCCAGGCTTCCTGAAGGACATTCAAAGCTCTTCTTTGGATGTTTCTGCCATTTGTTCTGTTCTCTGTCAGGATGATCCCACACCGCTTCAATAATGTTGAGGTCCGGGCTCTGACGAGGCCAATCGATAGCTGATAAGTGTTCCACTGTGTGTTTTTCTATCCAGGGATGCTTTTACTGCACTGGCAGTGTGTTTGGGATCATTGTCATGCTGAAAAATGAAGCCGTTGCCAATCAGATGGCCTTTCATGCTAGATCAAAATCTGACGGTAATTTTCTGTGTGCATAACTCCATCAATGTTGATCAGATCTCCAACATCACTGACTGAAATACAGCCCTAAACCATGACAGAGCCTCCACCAAGTTTTACAGATGGCTGCAGACACTCACTGTTCGACCTCTCTCCTGGACTTGTCCGTACATACTGGTGCCGATTTGAACGAAAATTTTTCATTACTCCATCAGGCCTGAGTCCAGTTCTTGTGCCTTTTCTCCCTGTTTCCCCTCCTTAATGGCTTATTGCTGAGACCATTTCTGATGAGGCTTCAGTGAACAGTTGATGGATCAGCTGAAGATCAAGATGCAGGTCTTTGCTCGATTTCTTAAGGACATCACTTTCAGATAGTGTCCATCCGCTGCAGATAGTTTTTTAGGCCTCACACACTTCACCTTTTGTCCTCTGCTTGTCCAATTTCCTCAGTTTTATTAAGGACACACTGCAAACCATGCTAAGATATGCCAAATTTTCAGCTTTGGGAATCACCTTGTTGGAGCAAATACTGTTTTATGCTGTCAAACTGTGTTATCTGTGTCATTTTTCATAGATTCAAATGAACAGAAGGGAACAAAATGATGTGTTTTTGTGACAGTCTGCTGCAACAAAGTGCCTAAAGATACAATTTAACAGTGGTTCTTTGCTAAACTGTTGGTTATTTTCAGCCACAACTCTGGTTCATCTCTTGGGTTAGGAGCACTTTTTATGCCTGAATGATTCACAGGTCGCTGTGAAGTCAGCTAACAAACAAAAACATTTCTCTGAAAATGCCCAGATACAAGTACTGGACTGAAAATGAGTGAAAAAAAAAAAAATTAACAGATAAAACATTGAAAGGCCTTTGGATACCTGGAGTGTTACTGCCCTGGACCATTTAAAAAAAACATTACATCAAAGTCTGACTGCTCGGAAACAAAACATACAGAAATGCTGGGTGGCTCAAGACTTTTGCACAACGCTGTCTAACGCGAGATCAGTGTAATAATTTAATAATAAGTTTAATAATAAAAGCAACACAACAACAAACAGCTGAGGGGCCGAAACAAAGACTCAAACGTTTCTGAGTTTTTCCCGGCTGAGTTTTTATAGCCTTCCTTCAAAGTTGTATTTAATATGAGATCTGACTGTTTTTTTTTTTTTTTTTTTTAAGAAAGCTATAAAAAGGTGCCTTTTGAAGAAGCTGGTGACTCAAGAACAAGATATTTTTATTTATTTTAGTTTTTATAACTTCTATGTTTTAGGTGTTTCTTTATTGGTGATGTTCGTTGCTTTCTGGGACCACAATGGAAGTAATTGTTTACCCTTTATTGTGCAATCCCGGTTTTCCGGTTTCCTTTCTTTGTTTGTTTTTTTACCTGCACGTTAAAGTTCCGTGTGCGTGTGAAAAAGCAGCAGTTTGTTTACAGTCTCACGTGGAGGTAAACACGAACTCCACGCGAGTTAGTTTCTCGCGAGTTAGTTTCTTGCGGAGGTAAACACGAACTCCACGAGAGTTAGTTTCTCGTGGAGTTCGTGTTTACCTCCACGTGAGACTGTAAACAAACTGCTGCTGTTCCCCGGTAAACGAAACCTTTCACGGCCCCGGACCAACGGCAGTCGAGCCGGCAGCGCTTAAAACGCCGTCACCGGAGGGAGAGAAGCAAAGCCTCCCGGAGCGTTTCTGCTAGCTTCGATGCTAACTACTCACCTTCTCCTCCACGCAGTGCACAATGATTGACGGATACTTCCGACTGAGCCAACGGAAAAACGCCGGAACTCCCATCTCCGGACAACTGTCGCTTGTGTGTTAACCGCTAAAATATGAATAAGTAGGAAATGATTAAAGCAACTCAATTAAAAGTACAGATTAGCTGCAGATGCGTCGGCTACGTGCTGCTGGCCATGGCCGAAAGGTACCTTTTCCGGTTTACCTTGACTATTTCCGGAGCGTTTCAGAGAGCTGCGTAACCCCCCCACAGCGTCACTAATGGCCAGAAACGGTACTGCAGGCGTCCCACGGTCCTGATAGCGGGGGCAGCTGATCCACCTGGATGATAATCAATTAATTAACTAATAATTTCCGGTCTAGTTTACCACCTTTGTCAATGCAAACAATCAAACTAGGAACATGAGCCGAATATTAGAGTGTGGACTTTCTGCTTAAAACGAGTCATTGTTGTTTGTAAGTGATAAGAAAGCCCTGAAGTTTCTTTACTCAACATGTTTAAATTCATTTGCGATGAACCACATCTGTTTGTTTGTTTGTTTGTTTGTTTACAACAAAACGACCAGTTTGATTAATACCCAAATTTCCAAAAGATGGGCAGTGACCCCTTGATCCCCTGATTCAATTTTTGCAAGGTCAGAGGTCAAGGTTTTCTGAAATTCTTGTGAACGATGTGAGGTAGGATGTTCAAATTCACACCAGATGCAGCTACGAAGAATCTCGGACGAGTTCGAATCTCGGCAACCTTGAACTGAGAGTAAAGGTCAAAGGTAAATAGGACGACAGGCCCTGTGTTGAGTGACACGTTTGTGAGATGGAACAGCTAAACCGCAAAACTGTGCGCACCACCTGTTTATTGTTGTACTTCATTTGTTTGTTATTTTTATTTTCTATGTTTGTTTATTCATTTTTAAATATTATTTGTTTTCTAAATGCTCAAATGTGTCAGCATTTTTTTTTTGTTTGTTTTAGTTAAGAACGAAAGTGTTTCATGTAAAGTTAATGTTTAAAAACTGCTGCAGTGAATTTATTAAATAATGGAGATGATATTCAGGCAGAAAAGCATCCAAATTATATGAAACTATTGTATTTAATAAACATAAAATTGGCTTAAGCAATTTTTATTTTTTTGTTCATATTTATCATCCATTCCTCGATGTAAACTGCCCCCACACGGTCATATTTCCTCTATTAATTATTAATTTCCTTTAAATACTTTTTTGCACAGAGACAAATTTCTGATATTTCAAAATAAAAGCATTCTGCTTGGGTCAGTCCATCAATATAAAAATGCATCTTATTTGTTCATTGTGTATTATATTGTGTATGTTTCACAGCACAGATACAGCATAAGTGAGATGTTACGCTGTTATTTGTTGTGCATTTGCATTTCTCATTAAAACTTTATGATTTCAAAATAAATACAAATAAATATTTTTAAAAATCATGCTCACACTGGTCATTCTGAGAGAAGTTCTTATAAGATACTTATTAACATAAATCATATATTAGTAAAACCATGAGTGTTAATAATGGCATCAAATATGTCTATTGTTAGCTTACAAAACATTCACAAACATAAACAGTTTATAGATTTAAGGATAGCGATACAATCATTGTATTTAAAGATAACTTTAATATGCATCAACAATAAAAGAAGTCAAAGAAAAACAAGACACTGCATATTTATTTATCACTTGTATGCAAATGATATGCATATTACTATCACGGATACTACTTCTAGTAATGAATGTTTGTATCTTGCTATTGATTTACTTGTGAATTTTATTGGCAGTATTGTACTAACGGTCAGTTTTGCGCGCTGTCGCTCAATATTTCTGGGGGGGGGGGCATTTAGCTCAATAACAACCACGATAATAATGAAAGCAGAAGAAGAACGGGCCTTTCTGTGGCTGAGTTTTCATGTTAAAAGCAGAGACTGAAATGTAAACAGTGTTTTGAAGAAACCACCAAACGCCAGCAGGTGTGTGAGAGGTGTGATCCTCGCAGAGTCCCACTCGTGTCCATACTCCCTGTAATTGCGCTGTGGTTGATCTTACGTGATGTTCCTTTAATGGGGACTCTCTGAGCAGATGCCCTCTCGCTTCCCGGCCCTGCAGCAGCACATTTAAGGTGAATTAGATTTTTTTTTTTTCCTCCCTCCTCTCCTCCTCACCGGTTCGTGCAGCGGGGGAAAGGGGCCATTAGCCTCCCCTCTCCAGGCAGGGCGGGTCTGACATCAACACTGCAGTATTATTACTGCAAAGAGCCGCTGATGGAAAACACTTGGCCTGCTCCGACGAGCCATTTCCATAAACATTTACGCTGGAGCTGCCGGTAATAGGACGGAGCCGTCATTTTAGTGTTTGTGGAGAGAAATAGAGAAGATAAAGTGAAATCTGATGCAAATAGCAGACGTGAAAGCGCACAGAGGCGCTGCAGCTCAGGAATATGGCATGAGAAAGCATTCAGGTACCTGCAGACGGTGTGTCTGCTGAACTCCTGGCTGATTCTTGGCTTTGGCTGACTGCAGACTAACGTCCATGGAGTTCCACTGCTGAGAGAAAGTGGGAATTTAGGTTTTTCAGCGCAAGCTCACAGCAGAAGTGTCAGTTTAAAGAGATAAAAGTCATTTAAATGAATAAATAAAAGCTTATTGAAATACGAAGGTTGATTCTTTATCTTAGTCTGTGAGCTGATTGTTCAGGAGATTCTCGGGCTTTCATATTCATGCAGGCGACTGAAAGAGGGAGAGCGCCCTCACCTGGTGAATCATCGTCATCATCATCACCTGCCTGAAGCTTTGGCCTCTTTGCTGCGGCTCATCCCAGCTGTGTCATACAGGAAGCTGCTAAAGTGTCTGAATCTCAGTTCCATAGAGAGAACATAAAAATATATATATATTTTTAAAAAGTCACATCTGAATTGAAGCTTCTTTGGCACCTATGCATGTTTATGCATACAAATCTGCATAAACATGCTCATATGAGCACGTGTCCATGGACATTAACTTTAATCAAGTTTGTCTGTGTAGATTCTCAGTTATCCAGGTCATAGTAGCCTTTTTCAAGCTCCAGAGACTTTAATCAAGTTTCTCACACACATAAATCCGGCAATACAGATTCTGTCAGTGAATCCCAGTGGGTGATAAATGTTTTTATATAATTATTTTTCCAATTTTTTTCTGCTGAAGCTTCATGACAGGATTCAGCCTTACTTTGTCTCATTCCAGCTAACCCAGGTGTTCCCTGAATGCATCACAAGAAGGCAGTCGTTAAGCTACTGTTCTAAAAAGAGGGCAGGTATGCTGTCTGTGTGTGTGTGTGTGTGTGTGTGTGTGTGTGTGTGTGTGTGTGTGTGTGTGTGTGTGTGTGTGTGTGTGTGTGTGTGTGTGTGTGTGTAGAATGGATATAGGGTGATTTCCAGCTTTCACGAATGGCAAAACCAAAGACAAAAAATTTGTCTGATTAAATAAAACCACATTCAGTCGCCTCTGTGAGAACAGTTTGTGGACATTATTGAAATTTTGGAAAGTAACTTTGTGACCGCCCCCACATGAGACTGTTTGGGAATTAGGTTCAGGTTGGGCTCAGGGTTCGACTCTTAGACTTGCTAAGAGGTTTACTAATTAACTAATTGTCCCTTTAGAATTATAAGGTTCTGACATTTTTGATGAAACTGACTTATTGTCAAATTTTTATTCGTTTGACCGCTAATCAAAAATATGTAAGATTTTTTTTTAATTATACACAACTTTGGCCATTTTATTCACAAAATAAAAAGGTTCTATCTGCAAAATCAAGCTTTAACTTGATATGATAAGGTTCTATAATCTAATATCTCAACACTGGTCAGAATGCAGATAGAACCTCATAATTCTAAGGGGACGTAATGTCAGCAAATGTTCTTCACAAATGTAGCCAAACAACAGAGGTGGGTAGTAACAAAGTAGAAATACTTCATGATATTCATGCAGATTCTGAGTCATCCTGATCATGATACGCAGCTGGACTTCCTTTTGGTTTGTCTTGTGATCTCTTCCCAACCCGCGCTCACACCTTGATTCGTGTGATCTCAACAGCTCACCTGATGGCAGGGTGGGGCAGGGTGTCACAGAGGAGTCACATCTTGATCCCTGTGATGGTAATGACCCTTCGCTCATGCGACAACTCACATGATTAACAGTGAGCCAGTCAGGACCACCTCAAAGGGGCCAACCGCACTGGGGGTTAAACACCTGGGACTCTCCGTCAGTGGTTTAAGAGCTGAAGAAGCTTCTAGGATCAGAGGTGAAACATCTTCACAGACCAAAAAGAAGCCCGGCCACCTTCAACTCATTCAAAATAAACCGACTGGTACTTAAACAGCACTTTTCTCCTTTATTCGAGCACTCAGAGCGCTTTCTTACTGCAAGCCTCATTCACACAAGTGCTTTTTTTCTATCCCTGCACTCCTTACCTGACACTCACAGCTCAGATGGATGCATCAGGGCCAACTCAGGGTTCAAGATTTTACCCAAGGATACTTCGACATACAGGCTAGAGGAGCCGGGGATCAAACCTCCAACCTTCTCACTGGTAAACCGCTCTACCTCCAGTACCACACCTGCCCACAGAATACTTAATTACTGTACTTAAGTAGTCTTCAGGTATCTGTAGACCTATTTTACTTTACCATGAAAGCATTTTACTTTTATTTCCTACATCTGAACACAAATAACTATCACATGTTCAAGCAGGCTTGTTACTGTGGGCTTAACACATTTGAGGGGACAGTTCATGGTGCTTATTTCATGCAGCTGTCAAAGATATCAGATGAAAGAGGCAAAAACAGAACATGAGTGCACATCTGTGACAGAGAACCACACTTTTAAGAACATCTCAGAGAAAATGGAGACACCGGTCAGTCAGCTTTGCACGTGAATATCTGGGATAAAAACTGAGATGTTCTTCAAAGAGCTGCTTTTTACTTTTATGAGCTGAGTATGTTTCTGAGCCTGTATGTTCATAACACAAGTATCTGCAGCTGCATGTGAGGGAAGAATGTGTGCAGAAAATATAGAGGACATGAGAAACAGACACCAATGAAAAATGACCACACAGAGACACCAAACAGTTGCAAAGAGACAAAAAGAACACAAGAAGCAAAGCAACTAAAAAAAGATCTATTAAGAAACAAAGGTGTAAAATCTCTGCAGACAGAGACAGAAAAGGACGTATGCGTCATAAAAAACTGACCAAAACATGAGCAGAAACTAGAAGGACAGAAAAGAGTTTTCAAAAAAAAAGACCACTATGACCTACAAAAGGCCACAGAGATACACAATAATTAAAAAGAGAGCCATAAAAGGATCAGAAATAAACAGAAGCATGAGAGGAAATAACTGCAAACACACCACAAAAACCATTTCCACACCCACACTGCAGTTCTGCTGCTTGGAAAGAAGGTGTGAACGATATTTTTAGGACAAAATAATTACAAAAAATAAATAAATAAATAAATAATAATAAAAAAAAAATAATCACTTCTAGATTGAAAATGGACACAAAAAAATCAGGCAGACATGCAAACAGACCACAAAGATGCAGTATTCACTAAAAACCGTTTAAATAGTCATTTGTGTGTTTTTCCAGATCACATCTACAAGCCTCTGTTCCCACCTCGTCTCATCACCGAAGCCTGAAAGGATTTCTGAGGCTCTGTTAACGCCATAAGTACGATCAGCAGATCATTTATTGGCACCACGCTCACCTCTGTTCATGTGGGCTGGACATATGCACACTCAGAGTCTCCGTGTGTCTCTGCTGTGGGTTTTTGCTCTGTGCTTTTTGTTTTTTGGCCTTTGAATCTCTGTTATTGTTACATTTCTTCAGTTCGTCTCTCAGTTTGCTCGCAGTGTAGATTCTTCAGCTGTGTTCTGACCACTTTTTTGCTTCACTCTTTTCACTCCATGATTTTATTCTCAGTCTTGGTTCTGCTTCCTGTTATAATTACGTCTAATTCCCAGAGTTGGTTTTCCTGCCCGCCTGTGTTCTGTGTCCAGTCTGCATTCCCGTGTTTAGTTATTTCCTGTTTTATTTTGATAGTCTCGTGCCTCGTTAGTTAGATTCTGTCCACCTGTGTCTTGTTTTCCCAGCTGTGTCCTCTCTGCCTGATTATTTCTTGTGTGTATTTAAGCCCTCAGTCCCCCCCCCCCTTCCCCCATGCTGTGTGTTCCTCTTTGAGTGTTTGTATCCTTCCCCCCCCTCAGAAAGTGAGTCCTGTGTTTGTGTTGCCTGCCTGACACACAATGACACATACAACACAATCAGCAGTTTCTGAATGTGAAATTCCCACCAAGTCGCTGCAGGTTTCACTTAAGTATTCAAACATGGTTTTATCTCATTCAGTCTCTGCTCTCAGCATCTGATCCAGGAGCTGCTTTGTGTTTTCATGTGTTAAACTCACACTTTCGTGCTCCAGCACAGAGAGCATTTCACACATGAGATATGAATCATCTCATAAATAACATTTTAATAAAGGAGCCAGTGGAGGAAAAAAGATCTGTTGTGTTGGTCCATTTGTCCAATGTACTGTAGCTTTGTGGTAACAAAGACACTGGCTAAATGTGTTAGCGCGCCTTTGATTAGCTGATCCCTTCAGCCTGCACATGAAAAGCTCAGCAGGAATTCAGATGGCATAAAAGAGCAATTTGTGTCTCCAAGGTTGTGATGCGTCCTCCGTGGCTCGCAGAACGTCTCCGCGCCTGAGCCTCTTTGGGTCGGTTTCTGCCCATTGTGCTGCAGGAACAAAGAGCTTTCAGGTTTCAGAGCTTCATCTCTGAAACGCTCACGGGAACCGTTCTACACGTTTGTCCCTCGTTTAGCTGAATGTTTCCAGATGCTGTGAGGTGCCACAGAGGAACAATCGGTGGCTTTTGCGGTTTCTTTATTTGATTACCTGGTGGTGGAAAGAAAATATCTATCCCGATTTTATTTAAAGTTGCAAAAATTACATAAAAACCAAATTTAATAATTAGAAAATCAATTTAAGTCTACAAACCCAAAGCTGGGATGCTTTCATGAGCAAGTGGAGTAAAAAAGAATCCTCCGATGAACAAATAAACGTCTGTTCATATCTCACGTGTAAAATGTAAATAAAAACAGAATTCAGTCATTTTCAAATCTCATAAAACTGTATTTGATTCACAACAGAACACAGGTAATGTATCAGATGTTTAAACTGAGACGTTTTAATATTTCACGATAAAAATGAGCTCATTTTGATTTTGATGGCAGCAAAGGCAGGTCTCAAAAAGTTCGGATGGGCCGACAAAAGGCTGGAAAAGAAGGAATGCTAAAGGGAAACAGCTGGAATTTTGCAGCTGGCAGAGTTTCTCAAGTAAAGACGGGCAGACATTCATCAGTCTGCAACAACAAAACAACAACACAAAAATGGTGTCTACAAATTATGGAGCAATTTCAGAATTATGTTTATTAATGTAAAATCACAAAGACTTTGAATATCTTGTCATCTACAGTAATAATATCACTGAAGACTCTCAGTGCAGGGACGAGGCTGATAATCAGTATCAGATGTCTGTGACGTTCAGGCAGCGCGGCAGTAAAAACAGGCCTGATTCGGTCCTGAAATCACTGCACGGGCTCAGGAACACTTCCAGAAATCACAGCTCAGTGTGGCGTCCACAGAAGCAGGTTCAAGCTCCATTATGCAGAGAAGAAGAAGCCATACGAGACCATGACCCCGTCCTCTCTGAGCCAAAGCTCGTTTAAAATGGACTGAGGCAAAGTGGAAACTGTTCTGAGGTCAGACGGATCTAAATGTGAAATTATTTTTGGAAAACATGGACACCATTTCCTCCAGGCTACAGAGGAGAGGGACCCTCCAGCTTGTAATCAGCCTTCATTACAAAAGCATCTCTGATGGTGTGGGGGTGCCTCAGTGGAACTGGCAGCTGGCACAGAGGTATATCCAGGTTTTAGAGCATCGTGTGCTCCCATCCAGATCATTTCAGGCTTCTTTTTGAGGGAAGGCCTTCGTGTTTCAGCAGGACGATGCGCGGCTTTGTAGTAGAAGAGTCCGGCTGCTGAACTGACCTGCAGTCCAGACCTTTGACCATCTGAGAACATCTGGAGCATCAGGAGCCCAAAAACAGGACAAAAAAGTCCGGAGAATGTTCCTCTCCCTGAAGTCCAGCAGCTGCTCTCCTCAGTTCCCAGACGTTTACAGACTGTTGTTAAAAGAAGAGGAGATGCTGCACAGCAGGAAACACAGCCCTGTCTATAAAACCAAAAACCCATCTCCTGCCTCCAGCTCATTCAAAACTCAGCTGCCAGGCTTGTAACAAAATCTGAGAAGCAAAGCCGCGTCACTCCCATCCTCGCTACCTGTGAGATACAGAATTATAACTTCTGTTGAAGCCTGAGCTCCTCCTGGTTCCTGTCTATAGATTCAGTCAGAACTTATCAACAAAGCTACTGCCTGCGTTCCTCAGGTTAGACCCTCCTGACTGTTCCTATAGCTCCCCTCACTAAATAAGGAAGTCTGACATTTTCCATTAGAGAACGCCTCACATCTGTGTGACTCTTTACCAAAGCAACTGAGGTTAGCAAACCCAGAATCTACTTTTAAATCACTTCTCAAAACTTAGTTTAGCAGAAAAAACGTTTTTGAAAAAAGGAAGAAGGAAGGCCAAAATGTAGGAAACACGACAAGCTGGAAACGTAAGATGGAAGTTGAGTCCAGGTCTGAAGAGCAAATCTGCATTCTTCTTAATGACCAGCAGGGGGCGGCTCCTTGGACTGTTTGTATATAAGACCCTCTAAAATGACCCTCTGCTCACTTGCTCTATGACCTCAGTAAACACTTTCCTGATGAGTTTATAGGCCAGTTTCAGATCACACTCAGTGAAACATGAAAACATGGTCCTCGTTAGTGTTAGATAAATTGCTGTTTGTTCATTGGCTAAAGACTCAGTATTGACAAGTGATGAGCGTGCGGTGCCCTGCGGTTTTCTTCACAGCAGGACTTCACAATCCAATCATAACCCTCCATGTATGAGTGTTGATATCTGTGGCATCTATTTCCTCCTGCGGCCAGCTTATTATTCCAGCTGAGGCTCTGATGAGCAGTGAGGCGTATGTTCTGGTGGACTGGATCTTATTCTTACCGAGCTGGCTCCTCAGCAGTCTTACCTTCTGGGAGTGTCTGACTGTGGCTGACGGTCTTGCATCTTCATCGTGGTTCCAACTGGGCTGTGGGATGCCCAGGTACCTGTCTGTATGTCTGCCTGGATACTGCATCCCTACAGCTCAGATTATCTTTAAAAAGTTATCAGTATTCATCCTTTGGGGACCATTAATGTCTGAGATATTTCAGTCTAAAGAAAATTTACCAGCAGAGCAGCAGTGCCATGTGAGAGCCAATCCACTGACGTGTTTTAAAACTTGCATGTTAATGACATGTCCTGAATACCTGCCAATACAGCCCCACTCTGAAGGGTCATTTATCTGTTAATGTATTTGTTTATTCCTCTGTATATCTGTTTGTTTACTCGTGTTATTAAATGAGTTAAAATGTCCTTGAGCTCCATTATGGCCATCCCAGGTCGTGCTGATGGAGCAGCGGCAGCAGGTTTGTGACTCCAGCGGGCTCCAGCTCTCTTACAGTCCGCACACCCAAACAGTCAGAGGATCAGTGGTGAATCTGCTCACAGCAGCTAATTGAAAAGGCTGCTCCGCCGCTCTGAAACGCTCTTGGCAGAGGTAAAGCGGTTTAATTGAGCTAAATTTGTCTCAATTAAGGCGCTCACTTAAAAGCGAGAGACGGGCCTGGCAGCGAGCCTGGTGAGATGTAACAGTGAGGGGTCCTTACCTGTACATTAGAGAGGAAGGCATTTTAATAACAACACACACACCCTCCCCTCGTCCTTTCCCCCTCCCCCACCGTTAGTGACTCAGTGGAGTGGGACTCAATTATTGTTAATGGAAGTTCACTGCATAGTTTCAAAAGGGAACCCTTGTCTGCTGCAGATATGCCGTTCTGTTCGCTGAGTTTCAGTCACACAAACAAGCTAAACTGCAGCTGGAGGATCCAAAAAGTTCTAATGTTACCCTCATGTTGTTGCTGTCTTTGCAGCAGGGGTAGAAGGAATATTCACATCTTTTATTTAATGGGACAGTTCATCAAATTTTATATTATTTTTAATTGAGAAGCATCATACATCATTCATATCCATCTTCTTTCACTTATCCAGAGCCGGGTCGGGGGGCCAGCAGTCTACACAGAGAAGCCAGACCTCCATCTCCCCAGCCACCTCCTCCAGGTTATCCAGGGCAACACTGAGGCATTCCCAGCCAAGTGATATAATCTCTTCAGCGTGTCCTGGGTCTGCCCCGGGGTCTCCTCCCAGCAGGACATGCCTGGAACACCTCACCAAGTGGTGCCCCAGAGGCATCATAGTCAGATGCCTCCTTACGATGTGGAGGAGTAGCAGCTCTACTCTGAGCCCCTCTTTGCACTCCTCACCCTATCTCTAAGGGAGAGGCCAGCCACCCTTCAGAGTGGGTGCATTTTCAGTGGAAAAGGTGCCATTTTGCTGTTTTTGTTTTCAAAAAGTAAAACGCGTTCAGATGGAAACGTTTCAGTAACTCACCCCTGTCCCGGAGTGGGTATTCCACCCTTCTCCTGCTGAGGACCATGACCTCAGACTTGGAGGTGCTAATTCTCATACCCACTGCTGATTGTGCCCACTTTGTTGTGAACTGCTCCAGTGCGAGCTGGAGGTCATCACCCGATGAAGAAATTCTGTCCAAAATAAAATCATGAGCAGAGTCAGTGACAAAGGGCAGCCCTGGAGGAGGCCAACACCCGATGGAAACAAGTCTGACTTACTGCTGCCCCAAACTCTCACTGCGGTTGTACAGGGACTGAATGGCCTGTAACAACAGGCCACACACCCCATACTCCTGCAGCACTCCCCACAGGATACCCTGGGATACTCACTTCAGTATCCTCGAGAGGATGAAGAGCTGGTCCAGCGTTCTGCGACCAGGATGAAAACCGCATCGTTGCTCCTGAATGCTGCTATAGGCCTAGGCTGCTGGGGGGTCCCCATGATGCACTGAGTGTTTCTTTTCATTCACCTCTTTTCACTCTGTTTATACTCCACTCTCCATTTAATCATTAGTTATTATTAATCTCTGTCTCTCTTCCACAGTGTGTCTTTTGTCCTGTCTCTCTCCCCCCTCAGCAGATGGCCCCCCTCCCTGAGCCTGGTTCTGATGGAGGTTTCTTCCTGTTAAAGGGAGTTTTTCCTTCCCACTGTCACCAAGTGCTGCTCATAGGGGGTCGTTCTGACTGTTGGGTTTCCTCTGTATTATTGGAGGGTCTTTACCTACAGTACAAAGCACCCTGAGGTTGAGGTTTGTTGTGATTTGGTGCTATATAAATAAAGTTTAACTGAACTGAATCAAATCCTGCTTTTATAACAGTGAATGAGAACCAGTATTCTAATGATAGAACATACTGACGAGTAAAGGTTTAGCTTTGAAAATGCTATTTAATTGAAAGTAATACAAGTAAGGTCATAAAAGTGCATTTTTATGGTTATACACAAGCTGAGTTAATCCAATGAGAGCAATAACATTGACTAGAAGGAGAGATCATGTTTCTCTCATATTAGCTTCTCTTCACTGGCTCCCTGTTAAATCCAGAATTTAATTTAAAATCCTTTTCCTCACGTGCACAGCCTTTAAAAAGCTGTGTATATTCATATTATTCCAACAGAGCACGTCTCTCTCAGACTGCAGATTTACTTGTGGTTCGTAGAGTTCCTAAAAGTCGAATGTGAGGCAGAACTTTGAGCTTTCAGGCTCCTCTCCTGATGAACCAGCTCACGGTGTGGATTCAGGAGACAGACCATCTACTTTTAAGATTAGGCTACAAACTTTCCTTTTGCTGTAAAGTTTACAGTTAAAGCTGGATCAAGTGACCCTGCACTCAAAGAAATTATTCTTGGCCCTCATAAACATGAAGCAATAGCTTTGGGTAAAATGCAACTGAAATATATAAAATCGAAGGTTTAATTATTCAAATATTTTTTCAGACCCAAATGCAGATATGTGCAGGCTGAAGTTAAACTCAAAGTGAGCATTTTAATGAAATTCAGAGATTAACAATAGCCCAAAACCAACAGGTAACCACAGCTATGAGGACAACACACCAAAGGACACAGGAAACTGAGACAATATAAAGACAAGGGGTGATGAGGAAAAGGAAACAGGTGGGGACCTACGCACAGCTGAAGACAACAGCATAAGGAGACTGGAGAAGTAAGACTTGATACAGGATACAGTGGACAGCCGTTACCAAAATAAAACAGGATGTGCGGCACAATGGAACGGGGCACATCACTTCACTTCACTTGATTCAAAGACACCAGGACACGACAGGCGAACACAGGAAGATGAAGGACCGAGACGAGGCTGGTGCAGAACGGAGGTCTGCACTTTGGCTCATTGGAACACCTTCATTCTTTCCTTTTTTAGCCTTTTTCAGTTGTTGGAGATTCGCTGATGTGCTTGTGCTGTTGCATGATTCAGTTTCAGCTGAGATGTAGCTGTCAGACAGACGGCCTCACATTTAGCTCCAGAATACTTTGGTATACAGAGGAGTTCATGGTTGACTCAATGACTGCAAGGCGCCCAGGTCCTGTGGCTGCAAACCAAGCCCAAACCATCAGCCCTCCATCACCGTGCTGCCAGTCGGTCTGAAATCTTTGTGCTGATTGGTTTTTGCCAAACATGGTGCAGTGCATCATGGCTGAACATCTCCATTTAGGTCTCATCTGTCCAAAGGACATCGTTCCAGAGTTCTTGTGGTTTGTTGAGCTGCAGCTTTGCAAACCTGATCAAACCAAGCCCCGCTGCCACGTTCTTTTTTAGAGAGAATACGATTTCTTACTTACTCTGTTTCTACTTGTACTATCATAAACTTTGACCTTTAACCTGCTAACTGAGCCTGCATAGTCTGAGATGGAGCTCTTGGGTTCTTTGCAGTTTCTCTGAGCATTGCACATTCTGACCTTGGGGTGGATTTGCTGGAACAGCCATTCAAGATTGTGGCATTGTGTTAACACACACACACAATCTTGAATGGGGGTGCTCTAAAACAGCTGATAGTTTTCTTATTTCAGGCCACACTGGGATTTTTTTTCCTAGTATTTTAAAACTGAATTTACTTCAGGGACGTTTAAACTTTCACCACTTTGCCCTTGAAAACAGCACAGTCTTCTTTTCTACTCTTTATCTGTTGGGACTGTTGGAAATAATGGGGATAAAATCACCATTTCGAGCCAGCGGCAATTCAACCAACATCCCATTAGACAGAGCGGCGCAGGCCTCGGGAAGGGCACTTGAACTGAGTGCCCCCATAAACTGCATCAAATGATTTGATTATTTGTTTATACCAGCGTTTGGCCCCATTCTGCTCAGGCTGATTGTGCCCATTTATCTTATTACAGCTGTTACGTCTCCTGAAAAGGACAAAGAACCAGCCTTCATTTTCAGTTAGTTTTATAATAAATGTATCTTTAAAATTTATGCTCTTGCTGTCCTGCTGTTGCTTTTTTCTTTTTTTTTTAAAGAAAGAATAAGATGACCAATGGCCCCTCCTGGAGCTGTTGTATATGTTTTGCTTCTTTTGTTTACTTGGTCAGCTGCTGAAAAATCTTCATACAGTATTTCATAGTCAAAGTATTTTATAGCATGCTAACATAGCTGTGGTCACCCCAGAGCCGTCGGGCCCTTACAGACTGATAGAGCTTCTTTATTGATCCAGCATGGGAAATTACAGCAGTAGCATAAAGAACAGTAATACAAACCGTACCACAGGCCAACGCTGAAGGCCTTATTATGTGAGGCAGTGAAAATATTTATATAAAACAGTGAAATATGATCATTATAAAAAAAGTTAAGTTAAAGATTAAATAAAACTAAGATTGTGCAAAAGAGAATTTTAGCAATAAATAAATAAAAAAATAACTTGTACAGTATAAATCTGAGAAACCACAGCCAGAAGGTTTGATACAGGAGTGTGTAGAGAGCCTTACATCCTGACAGGATTGTTTTAGAGTTTTGTACATAGGAACAGTTTCCTGATGCGTCCTTTTTGGCAGCAGGTTTGAGTAAATCTGAGGACGATCTGCTGCCTCTGCAGTTTGGACCGGAGCAGGTCCAGTATGACGGGGTGTCCATGATGGAGAGCAGCTTGTTCAGTGACCTCCTCTCCCTCAGTGACTCAGTGCTTCCAGATTCTGGCCCATGATGGTTCCAGCTCTGTGGAGTATCTTGTTGATCCTGTCAGCTCCTCTCTGGCACTGATGCCCCCTTTGGAGCATTTTTAAAATGCAGTTTCTGACAAATATGCCTTCCTTTGCAGGTAACTGTGAGAAAGTTTGTGCTACAGTTTTGGCGAGTACAGCAGTGTGTGAGCATCTGTGTCTGTGTGTTGCATGCACACAGGTGGATGCAGCTCGCTGCGGTTATTCTGGGAAAATGAGTTAAAAAAATGTGGGGACCAAAACACCAACAAAAAAAGCTTCAAAATGCAGAGTCCAAAGGCGACGTCACAGGGGGCACATCCATTTTTCATATGCGGTCTATGGACTGTTAGCACATATGAGGTTTTCTTGACTGTGTGGTGTTCCACAGGGAGGTCACTAAGCAAATAAAAGGCCCAGAACAGTTTTCATGACTTACTTCAGCCAAGAGTAACCAACCAAGAGAGAATGGCTCCTGATACATGAGCGGCACATCCTCATACAGGAGCGGTACACCATCTGTTTGGATGTCAACAATCATTTATACGGAGGGACCTGGAGAATGTTGCTCATGTCGGGAAAGGTTTATTTAAAAGTTTTGCTTCCTAAATTTACCCAAAGAGCAGCTGAAAACAAAACTTAAAGTAGAAAAACCTCTGTGGGATAAAATATCAGGCCCTGGGAGGAGCTGCACCCTCAGTAGGATGAAGGTCTACATCACTGCATCTGCTTAATTTTTATTTCTAAAGTACTTTGTTGTAAAGAAATGAGTTCTCTCACAAACGTGACTGAGAACACTTTAGCTCCTACTTCTATCATCATCTCAGCTTGACTTGTGCTGCCCTCTGGTGGTGAAAGGCTGCTGCAGCCTTTCACCACCAGATCCCCCTCAGGTTCAAATCCTGAGGGGGATCTGGTGTTTCTGAGTTCATTAATAAGCTGCCTGAATGCGACTGAACCCTGTTTGATCGGGTTTAAAGATGGTCTGAGGAGAGAACAGGGCCGACACACTCCTCATTATCAGAGTCCTCAGCGACTCTCTCTCACTCAGATGGGCTTCTCGTGCTGTGTGAACAATCTTCATGTTAGTGTCAGGATGAAGTGAACGGTGAACGTCTCAGTGAATTTTCACAGGTCAGCCAGTGTGGCTGGAGGATAGAGATTGGTCCCAGACTGGTTGCAGAATGTCATCTCGACATCTCTCTGCATTGAGATTGCCTCCAAGGATGACAAGCCTGACTGTCAGCAGCTGGTGCAGCCCGCAAACTCAACTCTGCTGCTCAACCCACAAAAGCATTTTCCTTACAGATGTGGTTCCAGTGAAGAGGAAATAAACACTTTCCAACAGGACAAGATTTACTGCCGAGAAGCATCGTTACAACACAGAAATAATCCACCAACACAAATGTCCTCACTTTTTGTGCTACGTTTAGATAAAGTAACCAAGAAGTATATCATTAAAGTCCTCTCCAGCTCCAGCATTAATTAATCAGTAATAAAATGTTTATGATCTACCTTTTTCACCACTTTGTAAAATAATTATTCAGTATAAAATACAGCTCCAGTCTTCATGTGAAACATCTGCACGAGGACACACAAGCCTGAAAAAGATGTGTTCTGCATTCATATGTACTTTGTAAAGTGCTTTATTGAAATAAATTTTCTGATCACACCCGCGTTTAACCCGATCCTGGAAACACTCCTGTCTATGCACGCTCTGCTTCTTTAGTTCTGCCATTCAAAGAGATTCCTGCATGTTCAATAAGAGCAACCATATAAATTCCTCCTGTGAGCTTTGGTCTGCACGTCTGTCCTTCAGCACAACACAAAGTGTAAATTCATGTTTGCTGCTCAGTTATGGTTTCATCTTAAAGACTCGATACATTTTAGAAATGATCAAATTTGCCGTTTCCTCCTTTTTTCTTTATGCTTTTTTTTTTAATCTCTTTCCATTTTTATTTATTTTCTGCTTTTATCATATTTAAGACCTCATCCAGAGAGCTAAACTGCAGCTCTCCATCTTTTGGGAACACTTTGTTACCGATTGTATTTTGGTGTGCAGACGTGTAATTGCACTGTTCTCCTGACACCTTTAGTTTGGTAAAGGATTTGCAGGACTTCTTTGACCTCTGAAGAAAAACTTTTCCAGTTGGATGCATTATTTTTGTCTTTCTGAGCCATAAAGTATGAAAAACAGCACAATGTTTGTACATAAAAACCTCAGCAGTGACAGCAGCGTGATGTTTTGATCTGTGTGTGGGATTCGTCCAGCCCTCCGCCTCATGCTGTGACATTCAAACAGAGCTGCGTGTCATTAGCCTGGAAGATCTTTGGCTGCCACATGAAAGCTGAAAGCCGGCTGATCAGCACCGGCTACCCAGGGAGGGGGGTGGCTGCTTGCTGCACAGGCCTGCGACCGCCACCGGGGCTTCTCTTGTTTCCCCAAACGGGAGTCTGTTTTGCAGCCGACTTACAAATGACCGGGGTTGGTCTCGTTAGAAGTGAGGCGAAGAGGGGGCGGCTTAACAACACCAGAGTCTCCGGTTTTTATTCGCCTCATTACTGATGGATAATACAAGAAGAGGGACAAAAGGCAACAGGGAGGAGAAATCTCTAATGAGGAAAAAGAGCAGATACTCTCATCTTCACCGCTTTGCATCTGTGCACGGAGATTCACCTGAGCGGGGCCGGGGGGGCTATAAGGGTCCGAGAGGGCCAGAAATAAAACTAGTTTGGATGGATGGATGGATGGTTGGTTACTTAATAGAGGGCAATATAATACAGTTAGCATCTACCACACATGCTAATAGCATCATTGTGCAGAGTCGCAGGGGTGCAAATATGAAAACTGTGCAGTTACAGGCAGAGTGCAAAAAATCAAAAGTATTGTGCAATTATGGATAAAGTGTAACTGCAATTATGACTGAGTGTGATAAATATGAGATAGATGTGGTAATTAAGAATATATATTTATGGTCTATGGATATGTATAAATGCAGAATAAATATGTAGAATGGTTAAATAAGTTATAATATTTACAATGTCCAGTGTGTGTAGTAGTTATGAGTCCAGCAGTATGACAGACAGTGGGGAAAAGGTTATTCCTGAGCCGGGTGGTTCTGGCACAGGTCCTCCTGTATCTCCTAGTTTCTGTGATGGTTGTGCAGA
Source organism: Archocentrus centrarchus (assembly GCF_007364275.1). Classification (NCBI taxonomy): domain Eukaryota; kingdom Metazoa; phylum Chordata; class Actinopteri; order Cichliformes; family Cichlidae; genus Archocentrus; species Archocentrus centrarchus. Next base: position 2,132,916 of record NC_044369.1, on the reverse strand, counting down.
TTTAGGTGTAAAATGCAGACACATACTGTAGTTTTCAGCACGTGGGAGACGTTTGCTTTCGGGGCTTTTGTGCCAGAACACATGAATAATGTAGTTACAGTGTTGCAGTCCCACACAAATCACTGAAAACGTTAAGCTCCCGTCTCCTGGGTTAAAGTCATACACTTGACTTACTTATGAACCACCATCTTTAATAAATGCCCTTCTTAAAAAAATGTAATTTAAGGAAACAGCCCACTAACCTAATGAGACCAACGTCTGTGGAGCAGAGAGAAGTTCTTGGATTGTTACTGTGTTTTAGTTCCTGCTTTACTTTGTGGCAGCTGGGATCGTTGGATGGATGGAGGCGGTTTTACTTCCTCTGGTAACTTTCCGTCCTCGTTAGCTGTCCCAACCCGATCAGCCTGACCTGCGTTACCTTTCACCCCTTTGATTCTGGATGACCTCGTGGACTGTTATGAAAGTTTTGGTTTGTGGATTTTTTACTCTGCCTCTGAGTGTGCTCGACTTTCCTCTGAGAATCGTTACCTGAGGTCGTTATATATAAACTCAGTCTATTCTTTCCACTGTTTACCAGACATGCTCCCCTTTTATTCCAAATTGATCATCCATCACCTTGAACCAGCCCACTAATGCAGGTGGTCCTTGACAAAACCAGTTTCTTTGGGACGGCTTTTTAACTTGTAACCAACATTAATGTGAACGTATACTGTAAAAGTGTTATGTGGCATCCTGCCCAGATATAAGATCTGAAAACAAAATAATTTTTTTCAAATCAGTAGATTAAAATCTGGCAGCATTCCCCAAACTGAAAGCCTAAAGTGAGATTTATCGTCCCATGCTGATGTCAATTTTTGCAGCTCTTTGGCTCTGCACAGTGTGATTTGTGTGTGTGTGTGTGTGTGTGCGTGTGTGTGGGGGGTGTCATGGGAATTCAGCCATGCAGACACTACAGACACACAATTACATGCAGACTTCCAAAAAGCCTGTTGTCAAAGATGTTTACCACAAGCAGCACAGACTGTAGCCACACTTGGTTTTACTTCAGTTTAAAGATCTGACCTCTGTCTCCTCAACAGCAGGAGCGAAGAAGCTCCTCCTGCTGCCTGCTCCATCTATTTTGGACACCGCCTCCTGGCGGCAGTGCAGAGCTTCAACACGCAGCTCCTTCAGACGGGACCTTTTGAAGAAAACCATCAACATGGACTTTTGGTTTCACACGCCACAAACCATCATCTGCTGAAATCTCCATTTTGGACCCACCCATCAGCCGCAGCATCCTCCCTCTGCAGATGCTGCAAGGCTTTGCACCACCTCACCTGAATTTCTCGACTCTTCTCTGGTACTTGGATGATTTGTGATATTAGAACTATTATGCATTCATACAGGCTTGCTGTACCTGAAGCTTTTACACCTAAAATGTTCCGTTTGTGAACAAAAAGCTGATTTCACTCATTTTTCACAGGCGGTGCCTTTAAAGGAGAGCAAAGGTACATTCATCATCATTACATCTACCATAATAGCATAACTCGCAGTGTTGAAATGCTCGTGTTTGCCCATTTGTAAGCAGTCGGCACCGGGACACGTGGAGCTGCAGCGTGGGCACGAACACAGCGGTGCTGGACTCTGAAGCTGTGCAGAGATTAAAGTCAACTCTTTGTCAAGCAAGAGACTCGCAGCAGAAAGTAATTGGTGCCTCACAGCAGGACGCCAGGCGCAAACATTAATAACCAACAACTCTTACTTCTAAACTTGTCAGTCGGCGACGTTTCAAATCAGAGCAGCGCATTTCCATGTGTGGACGTACAGTGAGTGCGTGTGAGAGACGGGCGAACAGCAGCGGTGACGTTTAATCAGCGCTGCCGCATTAAGATGCCATTTAAAGCAAAGAAAGAACGGTCTTTAGATCAAAAGGGATGTTTCAAATCCACAACATCCGCTCTGCACGCCTGCCTCGCCTTCTCATTTATCAGGAAAGAAAACTGATGTGTTAAACTGGCCCCCCGGCCCCCCCAGGGGGCCACTGGGGCAGACCACCAACGCCTTTTTTTTTTTTGGGCCACCACGCTGCGTCAACCCGGCCAAACAAAAGCACAAAGCTGCAGCGGGGACGCTTTGTAGCTCGGCATTAATGCGCCCCTCCTCCGGCCTGACGCTGACCGGACTGCCGGGGTTTCTATTTTTTATTATTTGAGCACAAATCAAACCATCTTTAAACGCCTGCTGAGGATTTTACCGATGATCCCTTCAAACTGGTGCAGCCAACGGTGTGAGTCCGTGTCTGTGCAAAACACCTTCAAACTGACCAAAAAAAAAATAAACTTTTAACCTTCAGCAAGTTTTATTTTGTTTCACATTTTGTCAAAGTTGCCTGATTAAGAGTGTTTCCATCAACCTATTTGTAAGTGCATCATCAACTCCAATAAGCTTATTAAAAAAGCTGCAAAAAGACATTAAACTAAATGTGCACAAAGTTTTGTGTCTTTTTTATTTGATGTTTTCACTGCGTCTTTGCAGTAATTCAACAGCACCTGAAAAAATGTGAGCATTTATCTGGATAAGTTTTTCATATATCTGGAAGGAAACTCAGCTAACATCTCATTCTTTTAGTTGGTCTGTGAATCGCCTCATGAAGACGAACTCGTAAGCTTTAGGAAGCTTTCATTTCTTTTTTGAAATGTTGCTGAAGCCTGATTACGACTGTTTTAATCAACTTCTGTTTATGCACTTTAGAAACTTTCCCCAGAACACCTGAGCGGAAACAAAGGGCCTCTGCTGCACCTGTCGGCTGAGGTTAAAGGCCAAATCGAACAAAGCGGAGTAGACGCAGGAAGCAATAATAAACCGTGACCTCCATCTGCACTGCAGAGAGAAACACACAGAACAAAGTCCTTCAGTCAAATCTTTCTGTTATGCTTTCCCCACAATTCTCACAGTTGAACTCCTGGATTCAATAACTCATAAGAAACATTATTAAAACACTAACAACACCTTTTCTCAACGACGACTCGTCTGCCATAATAATATGGTTGAAAAAAGTGTTGTCCAGCAAAGACCTGAAACAGGACCTGAGAGCTGCATCTGGACCTTCAGCTGATCCATCTGCTGTTCACTGAAGCCTCATCAGAGATGGGATCAGTGGAAGGGCAGCTGTCAGGAAGTTATTTTTAATGAAGGGAAGCAGGGAGGAAAGGCTGAGGTCTGCCACATCACACAAGAACTGGACTGAAGGTCAGTGACAGCAGGTCTGATGGTGCGATGGATCCAAATTTGAAAGTTTTGGTCAAATGTGTGTCAGTATGTTTGGAGGAGGTCAGAAGAGGTCCAACAGGGAGTGTCTGCAGCATCTGTAAAGCACGGGGGAGGCTCAGTCGTGGTTTGGAGCTGCATTTCAGTCAGTGCTGTTGGAGATTTGATGGAATTACAAACGCAGAAAAGTACCATCAGATTCGATCCACCACTCAGTCCCATCTGGAAAGAATTGGATTGGCAGCAGCTTCATTTTTCAGCATGACAACAATACCAAACACACTGTTAATGCAGTGAAAGCATCTCTGGATATAAAAACACAGGTGAACACTATCAGTCCTGGATTGGCCTCCCCAGAGCCCGGACCCCAGTGTGGGATCATCCTGACAGAGAACAGAACCAAAGGCAGAAACATCCAAAGAGCTCCGAAGGTCCTTCAGGAAGCCTGGAGAACTGTTCCTGAGACTGCTGAAAGAAAGCTGCCTCAGAGAGTTCAGGCTGAGCTGAAGAATAAAGGAGGTCACAGCAGATATGGACTTTCAAGCTGGTCAGAAATCCACAAATTCTGTGTTTGGATATATGTTTGCAGATGTTTCATTAAACTGTGCATATCAGTCCTGTAAGTTTGTCACTTTTTCATCATGAATTTAATCTGGAAAATTTGGGATTTTTTTCCTCAGATAAATAAACAAAATTGAAGAAATCTAAAAATATTAATGGAAAGTGTTGACAGTCATCTGTTGGTTCACCAGCCTTCAACAGTAAAAACCTCCAGACTTGTGTTCTTGCACATCATAAAACACAGGCAGGCACATCTGCACAGACCCTCACGTTCACCATCTGATGATGTCACTCATACGTCCTAACGGGCGCGCAGCTGCAGAACGTCCCAGTTTAAGGACCAGAAATTATGTCTCATTAATTAGAATTAACTGTAAAATGTTGGTTTAAGAAAGAAAACAGGCCACAGTCGGAAACTGAGTTCTATATTTAATCTTTTTTTCCAACCTTCTCCTTCATGTAAAAGAAAAACTGTAAATCACGCACTGACTGTTCAGCTGGAACATTAAGCTAAGCTCATTTAAATTAATTGATTCTTCTGTGAGAGGTTCGGGTTTAGTTCCTGTCCTGCAAACACTAAATAATAAAAGCCAATGAGTCCGATTACAAATCAAAATCTGCAGTTTTTCAACTTGTAAGTTTGTCCTATTTGTAGGACTTCAGCATAAAATCAGAAGTGCAATAATATACAGGCTAACGCTGAGCTTGGATCAGTCACGTGAATCATGCAAAAATCAGTGACCACGTTTCGCGGCTGTGACGAGAGCAGTGTTGATCTCAGAGTTAGCTTTGAAGCTAGCTAGCTTCACTGCAGCCCTGCAGTTTTTCTTGTTTAGGACCACAGGATGTAAGTAAGTGTCCTCTGAAGACGCTGGGTGCAGACAGACTCTCGTTGTGTTGAGAAGCTTACGGACGTTTGGCTGAGCGCAGGTTAGCGAGCTGCCCTGCAGGTGTAAATTCATCCTGCAGATCCACAGAGTGGATATGAAACATAAATATGGACGAATCCTGCAGCTCTAGTTCAGGCTGACCCGTCAGTCTGGGATCGTGTTTGAACCACCAGCTCGGGGAAGCCCGTCTGCACGTCCATCTCTCTGGTGAACGACAGGTCGACTGCTTCGCCGACGACCACTTCAGCAGTGGTGAACACCTCCAGATCCCCCAGGACGTGACCTCCCACTGTCCTGCCCGCTGCATCCGAGAGGCTGATGTGGAGGTGGGCGTCTGGGTTGAGCGTGCCGACCAGGGAGACGATCTCGAATCGCCCACTGAGGTGCAACACCTGAAGGAAAAGTTCGAGGACTGACGTCATGAAGTGACCTCGGTGTTAATACAAGCCAAACATGCTGCGTCCGAGTACCTCGTTTGTATTCGTCGCTGTGGCGTTTGCCAGCCGCAGCGTCGCCTTGGTGACGCTGCCCACACAGGTGATGATGAACGGCGCTCGGAGATGCCTCTCCTCCACGAAAGCCTGCAGAGATCCCAGCAGCTCCTGACCCGGGCGGATCCTGATCGCATGGACCCGGAGAGCTGATCCTGCTGAACTCTGGGAGATAAAGACTGATTCATTTCTGTGGTTTTCTTCTTTTTTCCATTAAAAAAAGAAGAAAACCAATAAATTTTTGCCTTTTTTTGGAACCATGTTTGTTTCTGTGGTAAAATAAAAGTTATCTTTCATGCAGGTGATGTCCTGGTTTCTTTAAATTCAACACCTCAAACTCAACCTTAGATTATTCAAAGCTTCAGACACTGTCAGCACTCCTGATCTGAACCTTTGCCTCTTGATAACAACCTGCATTAGATTAAATAAAGAAAATCTTGGGGTGATTTTAGGCGGGGTGTTAAGATGAAATCATTCCACTCTTTTAACCTGAACATTGAGAAGGTCACCACCCTAAACCCTAAACCAGGGATCCTCAACTCCAGGCCTTGAGGGCCGGCGTCCTGCAGGTTTTAGATGTGTCCCTGATCCAACACACCTGAATCAAATGGCTGAATGACCTCCTCAGTATGCAGTCAAGTTCTCCAGAGTCCTGCTAATGACTTCTATATTTGACTCAGGTGTGTTGAAGCAGAGACACATCTAAAAGCTGCAGGACGCCGGCCCTCGAGGCCTGGATTTAAGGGTCCCATGCAGGGGTAGGATATGCTTATGTAGCCACATAATAACCAAGCATCACTTCAGAAACTAAAAGGCCACGCCTCTCAAATGAACTCTCTTACATACATTTCAGTGTTACAGTTGCAAGATTTCCATTTGGGTCAAATAGGTCAAATCTTTTTTTTTAATAAAAGTTTAGATTTTAGCCCTTAACTGGCAGCAAAAAAAATCACCTGAAACAACTACATAACACCCTCTGGTTATTATTGGCTCCTAACAACCCATTTCATAGCCTATTAATGAAGTGCATTTATATGGCAGGCTAGACCCGCCCATTTTGATTGACACCTCATTCGGCCAATCATGTTAAGAAATGGGTTTCCCAGAGCCAATCATACTCAGAGGGCGTCACGTAGCTTTGTCAGGTGATTTGGTGCAGCCAGTTACATGATTGGCCGAATGACGTGTCAATTAAAAATGGGAGGGTCTAGCCTGCCATATAAAAGGGACTACAAACGGCCCGTCACTGGGCCCTGGCCAGTTAAGGGGCTACACAAACCCTAACGAGCTCGGTGGCAACCTGGTGTGGGTTAAAGTTCAAGTCATGCAGGAAGCCGTGCATGTTTTCATTTCGCTGAGACTCGACTGCAGTTACACACTCTGCAGATATCGACTGTTACACACTTGCTGGCTTTGAATCAAGCGCGCTCAGACCGTGAAAACATGTACTCGTTATTTTAAATCCAGATTTTTGTGTTTTCCTGACATTTGTGCAGCACTTTGATGAGTATCTGTGTTTTTGTTCTTTAACGAGCTTCATGAATAAACGTGACTTACTTGGACATAAACACAGAAACTGATTAACATTTTGAAACTAAACACAAACAATTATTGTTAAATATTTTCTTGTTGATCAGGTGATCTGTTCACTGCAAAAAAAAAAAAATTCCACAAAATATTCAGACAAGTAAAATTTGCAAAAACAAAACAGAGTTGCTGGATTGTAAGAAAAGGATGTAACCCCCAAATAAATTATTTTATATAAATCTAAAAAAAAATAAATAAATCAGTAGCCTCAGCTGTCTGAAAATAAATAAGAGACTAAAAAGAGAAAAATCAGCTTTGAAATCAGACCGAGTCATCCTAAGAAGCTGCGACTTTCTGCAGCGTGTTTGTTACATGTGACGGTATCTACCAGATAATATCCAACGTAACTCTGCTGTTTTCATGAACTCATGAAGGTTACTGAGCAGCCGGGCTGTCCTCGTGGCCCATCGTAGTACCAAAACATCATCATTGAAAAGAGGTCATCAGATTTCTGAGATTAGCCTTGTATCAGAATAATGAGACCTCACTAAGAGGAGAGGGGAGAGGGTCGAGGGTCAACCCCCCCAAAATCTATCATCATGTTTGTTTTCTACCAGGAGTACTCCCGTTTTTATCAAAGGTGAATTAATCTCAAAAGATCTGGATTGAGGAACACTTGGAAGGACGGCTCATCATTGGATGACGTGTATAGGTCAGAATTGGAAATATCACATCATGTACATTTAATACATTTAAATTAATATAAGAAAAAAATCTGATAACCCAGATCTAGAAATCCCTCTGAATCCAGGGACTGGAGTCGCGCGTGCCTCGGTGGAGGTGTGCCCGTTCCTCCCTCTCAGCTTCAGCACCAACACACGATGCGACCCCTTTGACCTGCCTGAGGTTTTAATGCTGGGCATGTGAGAGCCACTTGGCTCACGCCCATGCTGCGCTCTGAGTTTTGGGGGTCAGGTGACTCTTCCTGTTCCCTTTAATCTCGCTGACCAAATTAAAGACAAATGGTGATTTTCGAGGACCTTTGTTGTAATTTCTGCTCATTATCTCTGCTTAGTTAAAAGCAGTTAAAAGTTAAAATTAGTTAAAATGCTTAGTTTGGTTTCTAGTTGTGGAGTTTCTGCAGTTCATGAGGATAATTTACAAAAAAATTAAAATGAATCAGGAGCTGGCGGGCGGCTCTGCGCTGAATAAATCCACTAAATAAGCAACACAAATGTGTGTTATTCCAGACACTCTCTTTGTGTTCTGTGTGTGTGTGTGGTCCATTCAGCTCTTTAACAGGATCAGTGTGCTTATCCAAACACCAGGCTGACCTCTGACCTCTGCAGGGGGGGAGTCCTGTGCAGCCAACATTATTGGAGCTCATGCTGATCAGCAGCTTTACAAAGAGGAGGAGGAGGAGCTGTACATTTATTTACAGAGCCGGTGGGCGAGCATCGCCTCGAGCTTTGAAGGAAGGTTTGATTCGGCTTTAAGAGCAGAAGAAACTCCAGTTTCCTGACAGGCTGCGGTCACATGCTGGAGGTCAGCTGAAGCCACGCCCCCTCGCTGCAGTCAGTGTTACTATTTAGGTTAGTCTGATCTCAGCCGTGACATTTTACCAGTTATTGTTTACTTGTAGCACTTTCATCACTTATTGATCAAATTTTTTGATGCTATTATAACAATTTATCAATCACTTTAGCTGTATTTTCATATTTTTACATCAATAATTGAACTAACCCATTAGTTTTTACAGTTCCTGCTGACAAATTCACCCGTTTGTCTTTTAGATGTTCCTACCTGTTACCTCCGACAGGGAGGTGATGTTTTTGGTAGCATTTGTGTCTTTAAAAAGAACAGTTTGAAAAGTTTTGAATGAAGTCTAATAAAACTTTGTAGGGTGCAGAGTGGGCTCATGTTAACGGTCCATTACAATCCAGCTCACATCCACTGAGGTCATCAAGGTCAACTTAATGATTTATTGGTCGAAAATTGACAAAAAGTCTGAAAACTTAAAAGTGTGGTGTGCACTGGCAGTTACATAGAAAGAAACCTGCTGAGGACACCTGTGCACACGCACCTGAAGCTTTTAAAGGAACCAAAGGTAATGAAGAGCAGACTTACCATTGTGCACGAGTCTGAGACTCCTGAGGGGCCAAAGTTCAGGGAAGCGTTTACAGGTACACACAAACAGGGACGTTACAGTTTGGGCTGAACTGCGCATGCTCAGTGAGAAGTTTCGTAAGCGAGAATTTCCAAACTTCTCACTTCCTGCTGTAGGATTTTATTTTTCTGGTCTTTGACCGCCACCTGCTGGATGATATGCAGCTCTGCATGGTGTCTGCATGATATTGAATGCTCAATTTATAAGTACAACGTTTTTTTTTTTATTGTGATTATACAATTTAATGCTTGATTAAAACTATTAAAAACATGTAATGTGCTGCAGATGAATACACCTCAGTGGAAATGTGTGTAAAAACTGATCCAATTACATTTATTTATTTTATTGCAAATGTGCCGGAAGTTTAATTGATTCATCAAAATTTGTGTGTGTGTGTCTGTGTGTGTGTGTGTGTGTGGGGGGGGGGGGATCCTAATAAACATGCATGTTCAGAAAAATAATTACAAAGCAAACCAGGAGAGCATTCATTGTCCTCAGTGTGTTAGTCTAACAATTCAACCAAAGGTTTTAAATAAAATAGTAAAAAAAAAAAAGCATTAAAATCCAAACACATTGAAATTTATGTAATAACTTTGACTCAGGAACTGTTTTCACTGTTTTGTTTTTTTATTATCAGCCAGCTCAGTTTGAAGCAAAAATACAAATCCCACATGGATATATTGGTGTTCATTTATGTGCCTGATGCCTGATCTGCTTTAAATATAAAAAATTTACCTCAATTACCATTTGTACATTCATGCATATGTTCTGTTCTCCTGTAATTAAAACCCCAGCACGTCCCACCGTCTGTTCCTCTGCAGCCTCTAAATGTTTCAGTGCAGAACTTCTTAGCTTGTACCTCTAGATGGCGCTGGAGTTTGGAAAAAGACTTCACAGAGACTCCCACATAGCTGTGGACACACAGGATAATCTGCACACCTTTAAGTCTTTGCATCATAAAGACTGTGTGTGTGTGTGTATGTGTGTGTAGATATTTAGGGCAATATTCAGAGTGTGAGTGTAATTACAGGTTATAACTGAGCTATAACAAACTGGACTCTGCTGAGGAATTTAAACTGGTGGCAGATTAATGAAAAGCCTGATATTCAGAGCACGCTGAGGTCACAGGTTAATTTACCTGTCCTCACTGATCCTATCAGGCTCTATGCAAATTTAAATGAGTGTGTCTCCTGATTGTTTGCTTCAGCACAGCACACTGACAGACTTGTGTGATTGTGTTGCTTCTGCAGCCGTAGACACACATGAAACTGAATCTGATGTGTTGGGAAAACTTGTGTCCAACAGGCAGGGTGACCAGACGAACACTTGTTACACAACAACGTATGTAGAAGAGCCTCTCTGAAACACATCTGACCTTCAACCAGATGGGCGACCACCTTGGGGGCCACTCCTGTCAGCTGAGAACAGGAAACTGAGGCTACATTTCACACTGATTCACCAAAATGGAACAATCAGAGATTGGAAACATGCTGTACTCCAATGGCCTCAACAGTCCAGCAGAGGACCTTTGGGATGTGGTTGAAAGATTAATTTGGATGAGAAGATGACACACCTGCAGTAACTTTGTGATGTTCTCATGTTAATATGGAGCAAAAATCTCTGAAGAATGTTTCCAGCACCTTGTTGAATCTATGCCACAGGAATTAAAGCAGCTCTGAAGGCAAAAGGGGGTCCCATCTGGTACTAGCAAAGGGGTTAAAGAGTGCATACACTGCCCTCTAAAAGCATTGGAAAAGTGAGGCCGATCCCTTTATTTTTGCTGTAGACTAAAAATATTTGGGTTTGACATTAAAACATGAATATGAGACAAAAGACCAAAACGGAGAAGATGGAAAATTAATCAGAGCCATTGCACAAACACGAGCCATAGCCAGTACAGTACCAGTGTTTGGAAGGTCCTGAAGAAGAAAGTCATCACCAGTGTCCTGAGTAACAGATGCTGAACAGGTAGACTGAGGAAAACAACAGCAGCTGATGACAGAAAGTGCTGTAAAGAAAGAGCCTAAAACAGCTGTTAGTGACATCAGCAACAACCTCCAGAGGGCAGGAGGGCAGGTACCACAATCTGCTGTTCGCTTCATGAACTAAAGTACAGAAGCTTCACCAGAAGAGGCAAACTATTAATTAGTAAGAAGAATAGAAAGGCCAGGCTGGGGTTTGATGGAAGAAGTTCAGAGACAAGCCTCAGATCATGATCCCAAACATACGAACTCGGCTGTGAAACACAGTGGAGGTGATGTCATGGCTTGGGCTTGCGTGGCTTCTTCTTTATTGATGATGTCACACATGATGTCAGCAGCATGATGAACTCAGAAGTCTACGGAAACATTTTTTCTGTCAATTTGAAGAAAGATGGAGTCAAACTGACTGAGAGGTCCTTCATCCTGCAGCAGGATAATGACCCAAAAACACACACAGGAGATCATCAGGGGCTGGGAGGTTTCAGACTGGCCTAGTCAGTCCCCAGATTTAAACCTATATATATAGAGAGAGCATTTTAGCTGCTAAAGAGGAGCCTGAAGGGAGTAACCCCCCTCCCCATAAATAAATAAAGAAAAACCCCAAAATTAGTGATGTCAGCACACAGGCTTGATGCAGTTATTGCAAGCAAAGTATTTGCAACTAAATATGATCTTATTCACTTTAATCTATTTCCAGGAAAAATGGGTGGATCTTGTGAACTGTGGATCAGATCGAGATGGAAATATAATAATTTATTGAAAGTTTGATCAAAAAAATGTCAGCACAGTGGCAAATCTGTTAAAGCAAACAACAGAAAGAAAAATGAGCTCAGAGAGGTGATGTGTTTCTACACTGATCCTATTTATGTTTAATTAAAAAAATAAATACAATAAAGCCACAAAAGAAGCAAAAGAGGAACAGAAAACGAGTAAAAGTAAAAACACTTTTAAAAATATGTGACCAGAGATGAAAACTGATCCAAACTTTAACAATTCAAATACCTCCACAGTGACTTCCTGTCTATCAAACAGCGCCGTCTGATTGCCGGGTTGCAAACAGGTGAATCACGTGTTTTCCAAAAGGCGGGAAACTGCAAATCACAGATAAATCCACAGATGTATTTTGTCATTATTTTTCCATGTAATAATGAGCAGATTAAATCAGGGTTGTGTCGGGACCCCTGGGAGCCAATGAGGCCACACTCGGGCGATTATTTCAAGTGGAGGTGCTCACATGTAAATTCCCCCTGCGAGGGCGTGATTACTATCAGGTTACAGTGTGCATGGCAACAACCTGCAGCATACAGAGCTTCAGGTCTGAGCAGGACGATCTGTGGATGTTATTCATTTGTTTAACACATGATGCAAAATCAGTCCAAAATCGCTCCATAGCATCAAACTAATTTATAGCCTTATTTGATCTTTAGAGGGCTGGGCCACCATCACTCTGAAGACATTTAATAAAACGTCCATTTATAAACCTGTTGATGAACACAGCCTGAGACACTTTTGGAAAAATGTTACAAAGAAATCCTGCTGTGATAAATCAAATAAACCATCATAAAGGCTCATAAAGGGAATTAAGCGCTGTATAAGAAACAAATCTGTAAAAGTTCAGGAAAATTACTCTGTACCTGGTCTTTGTCCCAGAAATAAAAGATATAAATGATCTTAATTCACAGAAAAATTTCCAGTGTAAAAAAAAATTATAATAATAAAATAAAATAAAAAAAACAGTACATTCTCTGATATGAGGACGGTCTGTGAGAGGAGTTAAAGAAGGAGTTAAATTGATTTGAATTGAATAAATTGACTAATGTATGATTTTATGTTATTGTAGCTAAAGCTACCCAGCAATATATAAGTAACTAAAACTTTGTTCTCAAACCTGATATAAAGGCCAGATGATTTTAAACTGCAGACGTCTTTACAGACTGAGTTTCATCGTTGAAACACGGACAGTGTTGATATTTATTTTTTAGAATAGGTCCGAAAAAATTCCTTCAAACTGCTGCTTTGTTTATTTTAATCATCCACTGACCTCTTTAGTGTGAAACTCCTCAGAGCTGCGGGTTTGGTGGCCGTCTGTCCTTTTCATAACTGCACTCTTAATAAAGAGATAAACCTTTCCTTTAGAAAGCAACAATGACGCTTCACAAAACTCAACTTTTCATTGTTTTGCTGAAGCTTCCCTTTAATAGGATTTGGGCATTTAATCAGTATTTTTGGCAAATGTGTGTGTGTGTGTGTGTGTGTGTGTGTGTGTGTGTGTGTGTGTGTGTGTGTGTGTGTGTGTGTGTGTGTGTGTGTGTGTGTGTGTGAACTAATTAGGACCAGCAATTACCCCAAACTGTGGCTGCGTCTCCTGCAGAAGGAAGGGGTGAATAGAGGAGGTTTAGGGCAACAATGGCAGACTGTCACTGCCAACGCTGCCATGCATGACAGATGCATGTGGACACGCCAGACAAAGGCGAGGCTGGCCGGGCGTGTGTGTGTGTGAGTGTGTGTGTGTGTGTGTGTGTGTGTGTGTGTGTGTGTGTGTGTGAGTGTGTGTGTGAGTGTGTGTGTGTGTGTGTGTGTATAGAGAGGGTATGTGTGTGGATGGGGGTGGTGGGGGTCAGCTTGTGTCCAATGCAGAAGAAGTGAAGTGGCGCTGCTGGCGGCTCAGGCATCGTTCCACAGCACCAGCAGCTCCCAGCAGCCCCTGCTGCCTTAGTCTTAACCACCCTCCCCACCACACACACACACACATGCATACGCCATAGAGCTGTCAAACTCCCAGCAGCCCCTGCTGCAACTCAGCCTGCTAATGGAGGTACAACTCTGTGTTCATTATAACATTATAAACATGTTCTCTGCCACACCTCAGCCCAGATACCATTATAATGTCATTCCACATAAATATACCTCAGATCACTCAGTTCAATAACTTTTTTCATATAACACCAGCTCACAACTGCCACTCTGTATTGTAAGGTTATTAGATATTAGAGAGAGAACCTCAGTCAGCCTTACCTGTACCTGCTGAGGAACCATCCACTTACCTGCCTGCCCACTCTCCACCTCCTCCGCTGCATCTCCTCTGGTCTCTCACCTGCTTCACCTCTCAGAGCCAAACAAGCTCCTCACTTAAGTAAGACAGATTCTCCTCTCTGCAGCCAATTTCTCAAATCTCCATTTTTGTCTGTGCCATCACTGATCTGTCCTCCTCCACAGAACTCCTGTGTACCAGCCCTGCCTCCCCTCAGTTCGACACACTTTCTCTTGTAAATAAACACTTAAAGCACTTGACCTGCTGTCTGAGACTGTTCTCTGGGTCCAAGCCAAAACCAAACATGACAATGACACTATACTCAAATGGCCTCCACAGCCACCAGATCTCAGGCTAATAGGACACCTTTGGGAGATTTGCATCATGGATGTGCAGCTGACGAATCTGCAGCTGCTGTGTGATGCTGTCATGTAAGTATGGATCAGAATCAGAGGAATATTTCCAGCATCTTGTTGAATCTAAGCCAAAAGTGGCCAAAGGAGGTACAACCCTGGTGCCTAGCGAGGTGTACTGTACCTAATAAAGTGTCCGGTGAGCGTATCTACTGAAGAGTGTGACTGGCTACTCGGAAACAGGGGCGACTAACACAGCACAGGTTAAGTTGATTAGGGAAGGGAAGACGCTTATCAAGGAAGGACTACCAACCACACAGGAAGTAAGAATTACAAAATAAAAGAAGAAATTACTTAACAGAAACTCAGCATCACGACACTTCAAAAGCTCCTTGGTTAGGTTCAGAAAAAGACCATTAGGTTATAATTTATCTGCTGTGATCTCTCTGGGTGACTCTGAAGAGTCTCAGCAGCATACATGCTGCCGACGGCCACAAAACAACAGGACAAGTTACACGATCACATAAAAACGTTTATTTTTATACTATTTCACATTTTGCCATCATGCCAGGCCAGAACATGTGAAGCCTCAAAGGTCAGAGAAACATGTTTCCCCTCCAAAATAAATAAACACACACACACACACACACACACACACACACACACACACACACACACACACACACACACACACACACACACACACACACACACACACACACACGTATGCAGAAGCCCTTAATGATGTTGGAGTTCATTCAACGAGCTCATTAGAGCTCTTGGCCACACGCAGCCCCCCTGCTGCTTCTTGTTAATTCAGCTCGTACTGGCACAGCTCGTCCTCAGTCGTTAACTTTTTACCACGATGTGAAATCACATCTGAATTCTCTAATTAAAAGGAGCAGTCCGTTCATTTCAAGGTCAAATGCTGCTCTGCTGTCACGCTGTTACAGAGTCAGAGAGGTCGCTCTCTTTTATGAAACAGTACTGGAGGCGAGACAGACAACAAGTAACTCATATTACTGTACATCAGGGGTCAAATTCACTGTGTCTCGGGGCCATACTGGGAAATGCACAGATATCAAAAATGCATGTCTTATACACTCTTCTCATGTACAGTTTGGGTCGCACAAAAACCCACAACCAGACCTCAAATAAAGTTTAACAACCTTTATGAGATCTATTCAAGCAAAACGATGCTGGGAGGCAACCTCACAGCCAACTCACAGAACCTGTTTCACAAACCTGAATTTTACTCAGTGTGGTAAAAGCAAAGAACTGAAGCGTTAACATGGAGGAGCTTTCATATGAAAGACATAAAGAGCAAAGAAACAGTCACATACTTCACCTGCAACACAAAGTCTAGCCTTCTGCCATGAAACTGGCTGCACATAAAAATAAATTTGCTCCATCACTCGGTAATTCTTGACTTCCTGTATCCTCTGTTCCCCGATCATGACTCCATATCTTTGCTGATGTGTGAAATCATCATGCAAATTGTGCCTTTTAAAACAGAAGTTATCTTGAGGCAGGTTACTCAGTTTCAGTTAGAAATTTTCTATCTTCTAGTGATGGGTCGGTCGTGAACGATCCGGCTGTTTGCGGCTTGTAAGGTCAGGAAACCCGCGATTCAGCAGCGATCGCCTAGCATTAAAGGATTATTCTGATAGACAGAAAGTAGACTGCAAATTTAAAATTTAATATCGAGCAGGCTGCACAAACAACCTACTGTTCATCCCTCAGTGTAATCAGAAGAACAAAACAGGGCAGGTCATCAGGCAGGAGAAACAGGATCAGCTCCTCAAAGGCCCTTGTTTTTTCTGATTTCCAATCTTTTGTTTTATAATTTGTATTTGGAGCACTCTATTATATGTTGAGTATATAAATAAATGTTTGATATAGGCCTAATGTATGTTTTTACATTAGTAATTCATTTTACACTTTTTAAAAAAACATTAAAATCTAAGGAGCCATTTGGGAGCCAAAAGAGCCGGCTCTCTGAAAAGAGCCGTAATTCCCATCACTGCTATCTTCAGCTTCCTTGTGTCAGCTAGCTTGTTAGCTTGCAGGGCTTGTGGAGGTGGGCCTGTCTGTGTAGGCTGGTGTTTGCAGGCTGTGCATCGCTGTGCAGATCACAGCTATGAGCGTGCCTGCCACATTAACCAAGAGCCTAGAGTGATATATGTTGTACATTATTACTGATTTAAATCTCTCTTAAACACAGAGAGAAGAAAATGTAAAATACAGCATTAGTAAAAAGAATATTTCTATCTGAGCTGACAGTCTGAGCAGAGGGTGATACATTTATAATACATTTATAATATTAGGCTAAACTATAAAATATAAACTGACCCAACTGCAACTAAAATATAAGATGAGACACACATACTCACACATACATGTTCAGGACTTACATATGTGTGCAGATGCTGTACAGTCATGCTAACACACACACACAAACACACACACACACACACACACACACACACACACACACACACACACACAGAGGCTGTAATTACTTCTCACATGCACACATTTCCCAAGTGGCACCTGACACACAGCTGCTTATGGCTCAGACATGTTCATACATGTCATTCCAACATGCTGCTGAGTGGCAACAAAAACATCCAAACACACACACACACACACACACACACACACACACACACACACACACACACACACACACACACAGTTAAACCAGTATCAGCCACACGACCGAAGTGCAGACAACTGTTTTTTAAGCATTTTAAATGGTAAAAGTTTATCTTATTCAAAAAGTGAAACATTAATTAACATCTGAGGTGATCCTGACCAAATCTGCAGCAAAAAGTATGTTTGAGACAATGCTGGAAATGTTAGACTGTAGCATTAAATTCTGATGTAACACAAACTGCAGGTTAAAGGTCATTCCTTATAAAATCCACCCGACTAGCTCAGACTCACAAGATTAAACCAACATCAGCACATCTGATGAAGCCGTGCAAGGTTTTACCTTCATACTGTGAATACTTTCTTTGTTACAGACCCTGAGGTACACAGGGGTGGGATGAAATTTGGCCCTTTTTAATTCAAATTATTTTTCCAGCATTTTTGAGTCCTGATAACTTCTTGAGACTTGAGATATTGTCAGACTGAGGGCTCCAAATTTCTGAGTGTTAAAAAATGTTTTTAACACACTCAGAAGATGATCCTGGAACCAGTCCTTCATAAATTTGGACTCTGTGCAGCAAATGCACATTTATCCATCATGTAAATATGCCACATTTAAGCACAATAATGTAAACTGAGAAAGCCAGAAGCATATAAATGATAAAACAAAGAACATGAGAGGACAAAAGCACACAATTATTAAAACAAATACTTTCAGTAAAACAGTGACTTAGACTTCAGATCATGACATCATTTCTGACCATCCAATAACTGCATCAGGACATCTGTTTTAGTTTAAAAGCATGAAAACTGTAGCTTTCCAGCTTCCTTTCTTCCACTTGATATCTGCACCGTCTTTGTCATTTCGAGTGTGTACACCCCCCCCCATGCTTGTGAATTTATTGCCCTCACACCTCTCAAACATCATTTTTTTCCCCTCATTTTTCTGGAGGTTTCACATTCTTTTGAAGAGGACCAGCGGCTGCCGGACGGACCTCTGTTCTGATTAAAGACCAAGATTAAGGAGCGGTGACCTTTTGTTATCATTGGATTCATCCTCCACGCCTCCTGAAATCAATAGATGCCTCTGTAGGCTTTCACACATCCACTCCACTCTCACAGATCAATCCCTCTGCAATCCTCTCCAGCCCTCAGCAGGAGCACTGGGGGCTTTTAGGGTGAAATTATGTGGTAGTGCTTCTTGCTGCTGGTGGTAGTAGCGGTGGTGGTTCAGGAGGAAGTAATACGCCGACTTCAGGGCTTTCTGGCACACCAAAATTGCTCTTCGTATTGATGCCACTATTAACGCTATCCTCGGCAAAGACTCGGGCCATTAAAGCTTGCGGCTGGCACAGCACAAGATTGACTATGATAATGGAGCTGCTGTGAGCCTATTAGAGCCCAGTGTGGTTCAACCGCCCTCCGCTGCAGGTGAGCTCAGGGGCAGATAGCGAGCGCTGCAAAAAATATCCCTCTCAGAAGCTCATGCCAGCTAGAACCAAAAGACAAAGTGTGGTTTTTAACATATTTCTATGTTGGCCCATTGTAATGTCATCATTAGACAAATAAAATCAGAGCGAACAGTTAGAGAGGAAGTGGAACGGTTATGAAAGAAGATTTTTTTTTTTTTTTTGCATTAACTGCTGGATGTTGATTCCAGTCAGATTAAATAAAGAAATTTGTTTTAACAGGACAAATAAGGTGGACCACTTTCAGGATAGTTTCCAATCCCTTTGAAACATCTGAAAATGAGAAGTATGACAAAATGTTTTTAATTGGCAAATAAAAATAAAATTGTGTTCTAATACAAAGTCTTATTGAATGATACATTGTAACTACTATAGTATATAAGGACCAGTGAGTGTCAGAACCACTGTCCTGGATGAAACAACAAAGATCCATGTGTACATCAGGAAGATGGCCACGAAGGATCACGCGCTTAGTGAGTACTAAAGTCCAGTTTTACACAGTCTATAACTTTATCAGTCTACGCTGTTGTACTGCATTAATAAGATTTTTTTTGTGAGAAAAAAACTGGGACAGCTCTGTCCACAAAATGCTTCAGAATTATAAAAGTTATTGGACACAATAAATTTGGATTTCAAGGATTCAAAGTTTTTTATTTAATTTTGTGCATGAACCAGGTCTAGGCACATTGGAAGTTTTTGCGCAGGGCTCTCTTGTAGTCAACCAAGTATAAAAATAGAGCAATAAGTATAAGATATAGAAGAAAAATATAGAAATTAAAAATCTCAATGGCAGAATATCAAAACAACAACTGCTGAAACTATATACAATAAGAAGTAGAAAGTAGAATTTTAGGGTTTTTTCTGAGAGGATCTCTTTGCTGGGTGAGAAGACAGATTGAGCTGATCTGTTGGGTGGAGTTTCTCCTCTGACTGAATGTGACAGTCCTCTCAACAGCTGAAAATTGTCAGGAATGATGTGTAAGTGGACGGTCTTGATGCCCGCCGCCCCACCCAGGTTTAAAAAAAAGAAATGAGGCCATTTTAAAAGTGACAATGAATTTCAAGGAGCACAAACAGGCAACTTGAAATGGAAAAGAAACCCATCTCGGCTGTGCTGAAAGCAGCATTAAGCTGATCCCAGCGTGACCAACTCTCTTTCATTCATCCTCTCAGGCCCGATATGAGGAACCTCAAACCTGACTGACATACCTGCAGTATCCGAGCACCGCAGAGTGCAGCTATGGGTTTGTGGAGGAGGATTTAGGGGAAGAGGGTATTGTGTGCATGGTGGCGATTGTCCTCTCTCCTCTGCCCACCCCCCCACACACCCATCCCACCCTTCTTTGCTTTCCCTGCTGCCTGGCTTAAGCTAATCCCATTATCAGTGAGGCGGCCTGACGCTGATGTGGCCTGCTAACTGACCAGCTGCTCCGAGTCTGGCCACCACAACACACACTGCAAAAAATGTTGGACAGCTAAATCATGTCAGCAGCCATAAAGCTGTGTGAAGAATCACAAAAATGGCACTAAACCGAGTATTTAAAGCTCCAGGACACACTTGTGGGATACAAGAAAAAAAGTGTTTGCTTGAAGGAAAAGGAAACTTCAAGTCTTTAGAAAGGAAAAAAAACTTTCTACAGTACACACTCTGATTGCCAATGCCTCATATTAGCTTTATTTAAATAAAATTTTTCACACAGAAGCAGGACTGTGGATTTTGTCCCCCATAACTCACATTAGGGGATGTTCCCAATTAATTCACATTTCCAAGGTCTGATGCGATAAAATCCTAAAATTGCATCCTCATTAAATCTAAACTGGTTTAAATATTATATTAAACGCAGGACTTTCTCAATTAACACTAATTAACACATACTACAACAGCAGTTATGAAATCTGGAGTTCCACAGAGGTCGAGCTTGGGGCCGGTTGTTTTTTCTTTGTACACTCTTGGTCGAATTAGTAGTGCGAGGGTGGCTCAGCAGTTGAACAGGTGACCACATATGCCGCGTGGCGGTGGAGACGGCGCAGGTTCGAGTCCCGATCTAATTGCCATTTACTGTGTGTCTTCCACCATCTCTCCTCCTGCTTTCCTATCTCTCTCCATTGCAAAACAAAGCTGCAAAAAGGCCAAAGTTATCAGTATAACATCTATTTTCATTGCTATGCAGATGATTTACAACAGTACTGACCTCTGAATCTTGGAAATCACTGTTCTTATGGGACAGTATTTTGGATATAAAGACTGGATGCCCCACAGTTTCTTACAGTTAAGTGAGTCCTAAACAGAGGTCGTATTATTTTAACTCATTTTATTAATAAACAGGTTGAAAAGTCTGAAAATTTGAAATTTGACAAACAAATCAACACTGTGTTCAAGAGTAGCTTCCCCCGGCTCAGAACAACATCTAGACTAAAATAGTTTTTGAAACCATCAGATCTGGAAAGGGTTATGCCTGCTTTTATTACATCTAGACTGGACTGCTGTAGTGCACTGTATACTGGAGTTACTCGGTCATCTCTTGCCCATTTACAGTTATGTTCAAAGTGCTGTAGCCAAATAACTGACTGGGACAAAAAAGAGCAATCATATCACTTCAGTGTTAGCAGCCTTGCACTGTCTCTCTGTGCATTATAGAATCCAGTACAAAGTGGTGCTGTTTGTGTTTTCTGCCCTCTTAGATATTGCACGATAAGATGTAAGTGGTATTAATGCAAACTGCAAGTGTTTAGAAACCACAGCAACTCAGTCAGTGGCAGACCACATAAAGTTACAGAGTGGGGGCGCTAAGTGCTGAGGCACATGGTGCGTAAAAAAAATCTGCAGAGCTCCAAACCTCCTCTGGCATTAACATCAGCACAAAAACTGTGCACAGGGAGCTTCATGGCATGGCTTTCCATGGCCAAGCAGCTCCTGTAGGTGTAATGTGAAGGTGGCCCAGGGTTTTGCGCACATATTTAAACACATAGTGTGCTTTAGCTTCAGTTTTACACTCTGGGAAGAAGGGTTGAATTTTGGTCTTTGCACAGGCATTTTAGAAGTTGGTCTTTTTTCTATAACCAGTACCAGTCCTTCAAAATAAAAGCACCGAACAGACCAGACAAACCAGCCTACACATGAAATCAGTATATATGAAAACTATTTATGCACTGAAGATTATTTTAAAAAATCTTTTTTCTCCCTTTAGGGGGTCACCACAGTGGATCGTCTGCCTCCATCTCCCCCTGCCCCTAGTATCCTCCTCTGTCACACCAACCATGTCCTCCTTCACTACATCTATGAGCCTCCTCCGTGGTCTTCCTCTTTTCCTCCATATTCTACATAATTTTTCTGATATGTCCACTATCCCTCCTCTGCTCATGTCCAAACCATCTCAGCCTTACCACTCTAACTTTGTCTCCAAACCGCTCAACATGAGTTGACCCACTGATGTACTTATTTCTAATTTTGTCCATCCTGGTCACTCCCAGTAAAAATCTTCAGCTCTGGGGGCTGGTGGTTTAATGTCACCATCTATAAAAAATAAAAATTAATAATAATTTTTAAGGATCAGTGTTGAGTTGCTGTACTTGTCTGTGGAAATTAGCACAGTATGGGAATGAAAAACTTTTGACAAAATTGTTGGATCTAATTTTATATTGTAGAGCACTTTGTAGCTTTTGTGCTATATAAATAAACTTTGCTTACTTACTAAAACATCAGTGAGAATTTTAAGACTGCTTAGATGTATTCCTGCTGATGTCCTGGGTGATTTTTTGCAGTGTGCTCTGGCTCTGGGGGCCAGCAGCCTGCCAGCCTATCAACCCTGACACCGGCGCTCCTGCCCGCTAGCTAGCGTGTTAGCCGGGACAGCATGTGGCGTGGATCCCCATGGAAAGGCGTGTTGGAGTTCCACAACGCAATACAATAATGTAGAGTCACTCGGAGCGTCGCTAATCCGGCTTCCCAAACAATGTGAGAGGCCCACAGGCTCTGAAGGCAGGTAGAGGAAGATTAGTGCAACCTGGAGACAGTTTCTTTGTGTCAAGGCTGACAGGCAGAAAAGGAGCGCATTTTAACAAGCCAATCATCTTAAGTGGCAGTTTGGTGAGGTGATTGACAGTTAAGATTTTAGATTAATTAAATAGACATATTTTATCTGATTATTTTCAACAAACAGTTTAGTTTGTTAAAAAATATCTGAGTGCTCCTGGATACCACAGAGTGAGCTCAGGTTCTTCTAAATGCAGACTTTGACAGGAGTTACTCTTTGCCAACTACATGCAGCAGTTTTTGGCATAAAGCCAACCAAATAGCAGTTTCCACACTTCCCCACACTCTCAAACCTCTGCGCACACATCCAACCACTTGTAGCGTTATCAGCAGTTTAAAAAAAGGAAAAGGAAGTGGCACTTCAAAATAAAACTTTGCTGCCTTAATTCTTCATGGCACAGCTTCAACAAGGTAACCAATACATCAACAAGGTGTTGGAAACATTCCTCAGAGATTCTGGGATTCTGGTCCCGCCATAAGAACAGTTTCTTCCCCTCTGCTGTTGGACTCATGAACAATTACCCTAAGACTGTTACCACCACCCTCCACAAACGCTGATGACCCTATGTCTATGCACCTGTCTGACTGCACTGATGTACATATTAGTGGAATATAGTCTACATTTTTTTATCTTTTAATTAGTCTCTGCACTGTATATTTTGTAATTTTGTAATATTGTGCTATAGTTATAGCTCTAATATCTCTGTATATTTGCAATTTGTATACTTGTATATTGTCTTATAGTTTTTATACTTATTTGTTTTTTTTCTGTAAGCACGAAGTACCGCAGCAATTTCCTAATGCTGTGAACCTGTTCACAGCATATGGCAATAAAAACCTTCTGATTCTGATTCTGATTCTGATCTGGTTTTGTCACACAGTTGCTGCACATCCACGGTGTGACTGTCCAGTTCCACCACATCCCAAAGGTGCTGTGGCATTTAAACGATGCTTGGTTGGTACTAAAGGGGGTTCTCCACTGTTGATACGAGGTAGGATGGATCCATGCTTGTTTACACCAAATTCTGACCCTACCTTCTGAATATTGCAGCAGAAATTGAGACCCATTGGAGCAGTCTTATCGTCCACTTGCTGTGAGCCTACGGGAACCCTGACATCAATATTTCTTCCAGAGGACTGCTGCTCACTGGATATTTGCTCTTTTTCAGACCGTTCTCAGTAAACCCTTCAGATGGTTATCCTGAAAGCCCCAGAAGATCAGCGGCTTGTGAAATACTCAGACACCAACAACTATTCCACATTCAAAGTCTCTCAAATCTGCCATATGATTGGCTGATTAGATATTTGTGTTAACGAGCTGTTGGACAGGTGTACCTAACAAAGTGGTGTTCGAACTCTGTGGTCTGTGAAGAATTGTGTGATTTCCTCCAAATATAAAGCTTTCTAAAGAAACAAATTTCACTTTACTGTTAGCAGATGTTGATTGGTCATTATCTGTATGAACTTATCTATATAAGCATATGCTTTCATATTCAAACATTAATGTTGCAGCAAAACGACTTAAAGCTGAAGGTTTTTTTTAAAATCTGTCAGTTTTGAGGAACTTTCTTTTCATATTCTACTCCAGAGGCTTTTCTTCTTCTTCTTCTTTTTTTTAAAATAATCTTTGTTGAGTTTGTGCAGTGGTGATGTCAGCTGTCCTCTGGGCTCAGCTCTAAACCAACACTGATTAATAATTTATGGATCATCCCATTATGCCACTTTACACAGTTCAAAGGCTGCGCATTTGCATCCCAATTTGTTCACTCTGGTATAAAGACACGCTCAGCCTTTTGCATCAGTATTTCTCTTATAAATGGAATTTGGGATGGTCTGTCTTCACATCAGCGGATAAAGAAGATTAAAGTGTGGGCATCCTGCATTGCTTCCCTCCCTCCCTCCTCCTCCCTCCTTCCCTCCTCCCCTTTCCTCGCCTCCTTCCATCTCCAGCTCGGCCTCGGGGCTTTGATGTGTCTCGTGATGCCTCTGAGGGAGACAGAGATGAAATACGCTGGCGTTACGCTCAGAGAGGACTCAGACACGTAGCATCGGGGTTTCTAAAGAGCGTTTTTATTTTGTCGATGAAACAGAAGCAAACGTGTAAATCTGCAGCAGGTATAAACAGACCCTTTCCTGTTTCTCACACCACAGACTTTAATGCCATTTGATTTCATTTGAATCACTGCTTTTTAAATGAATTTCCACACTTATTACATATCAGATGTTAAAATAATTGCTATTCCAGCATATTCCCATGAAATCTGTCAGATTTTTGCTGCTTCTTTTCCCTCCTAATCCTAGGGGAGATCCCAAAACAAGCTGTATGTTTTTACTGAGTTTTGGCATTTCATTTTTCCAGGCTGAGATTCTTTCACATGTGACAAACTAGGAACTAAAACCTGAACAGTCTCCTGACGTGCAACCATCCCTGCAACAAAGTGTCTATTTACAGTTTCTCACCTGGGAAATTGTTATTAAATTGCACAAAAACATACAAACATAAACTCTTAATTTTCATGCTGCCTGTTTGCCGGTTCTGTTTACATTGTCCTTCTTAAATAAAATAAAATGTCGATTTATAAAGTTGCACATTTGATTTAAAAAAAAAAGAGCTCATAAAGCTTTGAAAGTCTGGTTTACTTGCAAAAGGACTTAAATTTTAACTGTCTCCAAATACGTATATTTCTGTATAGTCAGCATTATTTGTTATTACTGCATTTAGGTAGGACAGGATAAAGGGCTATTCAACAGCATCCACAGAGCTGGTGTTGTTTTGCTGTATTAACTGTGTTCATTTTTCCCTGTTTAGATCTTAACATCTTAAAAGTCTTCAGATAGATTTTGAAAAGTGTGCAGTAACCCTGCTGGAGGTGAATCTGGTTATAAAGTATGCTCGGGACATTTTCTGTGGCTGCTTTTGCATTGTGGGCTTAAATATTTCTCATGGTTTAAGGCCAATATGACTTTGTTCAGCATTAAAATGATTTTGCGCTGGATATTAACAGGTTAAAAGTTTCTCCAAAGCTTCTTTCGACATAAAACTCCAAAATATTTGTTGCAGAAGCTAAATCAAGCTAATATAACAACAGTTTTCCACTTGTTACTGAAGCTTTCTTCTTTTAATGAAGACGTCCGCTCTGTGTGAACAAAATGAAGTGCAGCGGATCAAAGTTTCCCTCCAAAAATAAGAAAAATTGACAAGAACAACAAAGCAACAGGAGGTCAGCTGAGAGCCGTACCATTAACGTCCTGCTGAAAGGAGGCGCACTAAATGTCACTGCATACATCTGCTTTCTGCGCTTACAAATGACTATTGATTGCGAGCCTGACACATTTGGCTCAAACTCCTTTTATTTGCAGGTTTTGGTTTTCAGGCTGTTTTTACTGTGATAACGCTCCTGACGGCCGGGACGAACAAAAGCCGCCGCTCGCCGCTTGTTTTGTTGAATCCCTCCACATCTCCAGTATCCGGGCAGATATGTACAGTCTCCCTGCCTGTCTCATTTCAATTGGCCTCCATCTGTTTTGTCTATCCATGAAAAGGTCTATTATGATCCTCTGCTCTTTGTACAAATGGACTACTAAGCGGATAGGGACCCCTGCCCCCCCTGCTGAAACATTAGCCCTGGATTCCAAGGAGCTCGTCCTGCCTCTGCTTTAATTATCCAGCGCCGGTGGAGGGATCTTAATTTTAACGAGTTTTAAAATGCTCCGTCTCCAGATTCACTGCAGAAAAGAAGCAGAGAGGGTGGAGGGAGGGTTAGCAGGCTCTTTATTAACCCTACAGTGACTAGCTAATGTGATTGAAGTGGAACCACCTGGCAGGGGGAACTGTATAGTCAGCTGCCACTGAAGGCCAGCGAATGGGGAGGACCAGGTGCTGCGCTCCAGCCTCTTAATTGTTGCCATGTAATAGCTTGCTTCAGTGCACAGTACGGCTTGGGGCTAGGATTAAAAAAAGAAAAAAAAAAGCTGTTGCTGCTAGCAAGCACACAGAAGTCCATTTTCTTTTGCAACCCCCCCCCGCCCACCCCCTTTATGCAAGACAGACAGACAGACAGACAGACACTCCTTCAGCTGAAATGAAAGAAAAAGGGAAGGGACTCAGGCAAGAGGGGGTGAAAGCAGGACAGGAGTGCTGTTTTTATTTGGTTATGTGGCTCGAGGAGGCTATCGGAGGTGAACAGCCGCAGTGTCCGGGGGTTTGGAGGCGTCTCTATCTGCTTGTGGACGACAGCGTGGCTTAAAAGCTGCTGGATGGAGCAAAATATCAGCCAAAAGCAAATCTGACTCCTGAGCCTTCAGAGGCAGACTGAACCACACTGAGGCTCAGCGCTGTAGCCAAGTTATTCTTTGCACTCCTTCAGCTAGAAAAGGGAAACTAATGGTAACTTTTACAGTCTATAGTTTTGGACAACAAACGAAGAGAATAAAACACATGTTCACTGAGCACACCATCAACACTGTCTCAGAGCCGTTTGTGAAAAAGTCACAACTTTTAGGACAGGATTTTTCACACACTGGTCTCTGATTCATATCAATGCACACGATTGGAAGATTTTCCCATTTTCGAGGGGGGAAAAGGCTCCATGTGGAGGCCGGAAGGGTTGTTGGTAAAAATGTGTGGAATCATTTTTCCTTTCTAATCAGAGACCCACGGACGAGTTTTTTATACTTAAACTGAGTTTTTAACTGAAACTACTCTCTAACATTTATGGTTTTTGCAACTAGGAAAAATTGATGATTGCCCGGTGATTACACTGAATTTTTTTCACATTTGGCGGTTGATCGTACACAGTTGCAGCCACCAATCGGCTGTCCTGACCGGAGACGTCTGCCTCCAAACAATCGCAGTCAGTAATTTTGGTCGTGCTGTGGTCTCCAAACACCGTTTTCCCCGGTGTGACCGCAGCTCGGCCAAGTTTAGAAAAAGTTCATGTTTGGGTTCAAATAAAAGAGTTACAGTTTAAGTTTGTTTGGTTTTATGCAGACACAAAATAAACCCACAAAAATACATCCAGAAGTCATGCTGACTGTAATGATTGTTATAATGATGTTTTACATCAATTCTGCAAGTGACAGCTTAAAAATAAAACAGAGGTTATTGCAGGTCACCATGTTAGCATCCACCGACTGGTTACATTCTGGTTATATTTCTATGTAAAAGCAACGCTGCTGAGTGTGCGCTCATTTTGCAGGCAGCTGTAAACTGTTAAGAAAACAAAAAATTGCAAAAACAAATTTCTTCATGGAAACACACCTTTAGAAAAGAAAACTGAGACATAGAAAATTATAATGCAGGCAACTGCCATGGGCACGTTCATAGTAATGAAAGGGTCTGTCAGAAAAAATTGGGTCTGGATCAACTTCAGTTGTTAGTCACTCTTCAGCTGAACCAAACCCAGCTCTGGTTTTCAGCTCAGGTCAGTCTGTAACTTACTGAGTAATCCTGCTAACAAAAGACAAACATCCTGTAACCTCAGCGGAGCTCGAGGTCTGAAAAACTGTCTTCTTTTTTAGATTTGTACTTATTTCTGAGTGTCTTTATTTTATCCAGTTTAGATGAAGAGCTTCAATACTTACACTCATACTCCCCATTCACCGTTAAAATATAAAGCTGCATGATTCGTCAACACTTTTGACATGCTTTGAAGTTATTGTGTAAGATATTCAGAGCTGTTTATGTGTGAGGCAAAGTGCTCTGACTGTGGATGAAACATAATCTCCTTGAGTGCGACTGTGGCCGCAGATGGAGCTGATGCAGCGAGGAGGATCAGTGGGAGGAGGCTGAGTGCTGCTGCGTACAGGGACCTTCAGGCTCCCCCGCTGCGCCGGCTGCCAGGTAACCGTCCACAGGGCCTGACCACCTGATCTCCTCCGGGGCGCGAGGGCGGCAGCACGAGCCTGGCTGGGACTTCAGCGGCAGCAGCAGGATTATTGTACTTACAGAACAACAGCTCTGGAGGGACGCCGATGGTGCGGTTTTATAAGTAAAAAAGTAAATGATGTCAGTTTGTTGGTTCTTGAAATCCAGGCCTGCTAAATGTTAAAAAGGTTAACGTTTAGCAGCACGCATCAGATGTGAGCAGTTAGTACTTGAAGAGTAAAAGCTGTAAAGCTACAGAACAGACTGAAAGGATTCAACAGTGTATTAACGCCCCTGTTAATTTATTACTCTGGAAAACATTCATCCGAATTTTATAGAATCCGTATGATGTCTTCAGATTTCTTGTTTTGTCTGTTAGTTTAGAAACATCAAAGATATTTAATTACATATAATATATTTTAAAAAATGATGACATATGTAGGAGCTAAGACCAAGAAAAAGAGCAAATTCTCATTTCTGACGATCTGCAGTCAAACCACGTTATTACCAGGTGACTCTCAACAAAGAAAGCAAATGCAGATGTGAGACACTAAATAGAAAACTAAAGGTGGGCTTTACTTTAAAAAGCTGATAAATATAAGCTAAAAAAAATAAGGTACAAAGACTAAAAGAAGCACATGAAGTCAGGCAATGGACACAGGAGAGCAAACAGAGGAAACAAGACTAAACACACACTGAGGGGTGACTGACAACACGACACAGGTGGGAACAATTAGGGCAGTAGAGTCTACAAAGGGTGGGAAACTATACCTCCAGCTTCATTACAGAGGCTTCGCTGTTCATTAGCTCAACATTTAATCTGTTCTGCCATTTCCAGCTTCATGTTTTTATTCTTGAAGTTCACAGCTTTTATTTTTTTTATCTGATACCAGGCCTTTATGCAGCCCATCAGTTTATCCTCTGTCATCCTTCTCAACATTTTTGATTGGCTGCCCCCTTACAACAAAAGGTTTGAATAGCAGGGGGGTGGGGCTAGAGCTGTATGTCTGCCATCTGAAAACTGAGTGTTAGAGCAGTGTTGGCTCTCTGTGACTTCCTACTAAAAATAATCCTAATAATCTTACTCTGGGCTCTTGCGCAGCTTCTCTGTTCATCATCTGTACCAGGGGTCGGCAACCTTTAACACTCAAAGAGCCATTTGAACCCGGTTTCCACGGAAAAGAGAGCTGCAAATACTACCGGAAGCTGGTAGCTGCTATCGCGAGTGATGCATATATTGAGAAGCGAAAATAAATAAATAAACAAAATGATTTTATTTTAATATTTCAAGATCACAATAATGCTCCAATTTAGAACTACAACAAAAATAAAATGCACTTCAATTGGATACTTGTAATTTACTTCTGCAAGCCGCACAGAGCCGCAGCATAACCCTGAAAGAGCCGCGGGTTGCCGACCCCTGATCTATATGAATCAAGCTGTTTTAGCTCCTCCCCTCTCAAAGCCAATTCCCTCCTGATTGGCTGCCCCTCATAAAATTTGAACAGCAGGTGGGTGAGGCATCTGCTCCTCAGACAACTTTATTAGGGACATGTGCTCTCTATGATGTCATGCAGAGCCAAGACAAGAAAAAAAACTTAAAATTGAATGTTTAGAGCCTCACAGAGATTACTTATTCTTACTTATACATATGACCTCATTATCTGAAACCAAGAAACATGACATAGTGTGAATATCTCTTAGATGCATCAGCTTCTGACAAAAAAAGGGGAAAAAATGCAGCACTAAAGCTTCACTGCAAGCTACCAAAATGTTTCAGAGAAGTCTCACTCACAAAATCCTAAACAGTCAACCTTATGGTTGTGCCAGAGCAGTGGTCAACAGATTGCTTCAACCGTGAGAGTTCATCCTCTGGGGAACATGAATATCTGTGCTAAATTTTATGGCAATACATTCAACATTTTCCCAGCTTTTCAGTCTGGAATGAAGCACCTGAAAAGCTGGGGAAAGCCTTTCAGTCTGCTGAGCTATTATTGACTCTGCACTGAATCACTAAAAAGTATATTTCAGATATTTTCAGAGCAGCTCTCTTCCTGAGAAACATTTGTTGAGCTAAAACTCCAATCTGATGAAATTTTTAGAGCTCTCCAAAGCACTTCTGTCATGTTGCTCAGGGCGTAATAAGGAATTAATTTGCTCGCCTGCTGGATCCTCACACGACACACATGAAAGCATTTAATCAGAAAAAGTAGGAGCAAAAACAAAAATCACCATAATAAACAAAGAAACTGAACTTCAAATCGTCTCACGTGACCTCTGGGCTGTCAGTCAGTCATATTTTCATTCATTGTTTACAAATGGATGAATGGGATATTTGCAGCCTTAATACTCTGAGCCTGCTTCATCCTGCCCGGTGCTCAGCTGCCTTTGAGGGGAATGTATCTATAAAATGTCTCAGGGAGCCGTCTCTCCATTTGACAGCCCTTCGGGAGAACAAAGGCTCAGCACTAATGCAGCCCAGATCAACCGCCTGCTTTTCTATTGAGCAAGGTGCCAAGATGCACAGGCTTTTAATGCTGAAGCGCCCAACGCCGGCCGCGAGGGACCGTCTTCAAAGCCTAATGCAAAGTGAGTCATCCACCACCCGTCTCATAATACATCCCCCTTTAATTCAGCTCCCTTTGGTTAATTGTTTGCTATTGTGTTTTACCCATCTGAGCCTGTGTCAACAATCAAAAAATTAGTTGGGGAAAAAAGGCTGGTTTGATGATCGGGGACGACCTAAAAGCACAGCAGCCTGGAAAAATGTGGAACGGTGCGGGGGCTGTGCAGCCATCTGTGACCCCTGCGCCTCACCAGACAGTGACAACTAGCAGGTCCCATATGGCGAACCGCGTACTGCCGGGTGTCACCCTCTTGTTGCTATTTTGTTGTTGTTATTTATTTACAGAAGCAGTCAGATGAGATGAGCGAGGTGAGGGCTTTGCCAGGAAGTTGTTGGAGGAGAAGGGCTTTTTTTTTTTTTTTTTTTGAGACGATTTGGCACGATCACGACGTCCAGCAGAGTGCCGGTCCAGCCCTGCAGACAGAGGGAGAGCGGGGCCGAGCCATCTGTGGGGCAGGCATGGTAGACGTCGCCCAGCTTGTCTGTTTGTGTCTCAAATGGTGCCAGAAAGTCACGGCACTGTGGCTGATTTCATCTCAACCGGATCCATGTTTAGTCACACTTTTGTTCACACCTACTCATGGTGAAAAAGTCCATCTTTACACGTCTCGACACACTAATGCCCCAGAAATCAGATCCACAGATCAGAGCCCATAGTTATGAAACTGATCAATTCAAAAAAATGTGACAAAAGTAAACGATATTGATACCTTGGAATGAAAAGTATTCAACATAAACCTTCTTAGAACACCAGAGCCTCTGAACCGTATGAAGAGTCACTTCTGTTAATATTACATGACCTAAAAGTGGATGTTTAATAAATAGATATAAAGAATATATAAAGAAAACACTGATGAAAACTTATTGATTATTCATTGCTGCTGGTCTGATCCACTAAGGCCTACAATACCTCTGGAAGGTGCCCTGTGGTGTGGGGCACCAGCAGCGGATCCTTTATATCCTGGAAGTTGGAGTCACAACGGATCAAACCTGTTCCAACATCCCCATCCCCATCCCCGGCACCCTGACACCAGATCATGGCTTGTCCATCCTTGTCTGTTGCATTTAGCAAGCCCTAAGTACCTATCTAAGCCCTAATTAGTCAGATAATTCATTTAAAATGCTCCAAAAGGCACCAACAGAAGAGATCCAGGTCAGTGACTTAAATTAGCAAAGATGAGGCCTTAACAGGTAGTGATGGGTTTGAGCTGCTTGTGGGAGTCCAACACTAACTCCAGTATCCAGGTGGGACCCTTCTGTTTGCAAGGGGCAACCACTCACAAGAAGAAAGTTGGCTTAAAGGGAGCGTGGACTTAACTGATTATTGTTAATAATATAAAGCTACTCATAGTGTGAGAATAAAGATATGGAGCTGGAAACGAGCAGATTAGGTCCTCTTTATGTCATGGTAAAAAGAAAGTACACCCCCTTTCAGTGCTCTTCTTTACAGCGTTGCTTCGGTTCGCTGAGTTTTGGAGCATTAATTTATGCACGGGTCTTTTAAGGTCCTGCCACAGCATTTCAGTGTGGTTGAGGTCTGGGCCAATGCAACACCTCGATTCTGTTCTTTTTCAGTCATTCTGTTGGAGAGTTGCTGCTGTGATTGGGATCAGTGTCCTGTTCCATGGCACAATTTCATCCAAGCTTTGGGCAGACATTTAACTCTACAATACTTTGGTGTACAGATGAGTTCATGGTCGACTCAGTGACTACAAGGTGCCCAGGTCCTGTGGCTGCAAAACAGGCCCAAATCATCAGCCCTCCCCACTGTGCTGGCAGTTGCTCTGAGGACATTGTTCCAGAGGTATTATGGTTTGTTCAGATGCAGCTTTGCTAACCTAAGCCCTGCTGCCATGTTCACAGAGAAGAAGCTTTTTCTTGGTCAGCTCTTCCAAACAAGCCAAACTTGTTTAGTCTTCTTCTAACTGTGCTGTCAGGAACTTTAACATTTGGCATGCTAACTGAGGCCCGTAGAGTCTGACATGTAGCTCTTGGGTTTTTGGAGTTTCTCTGAACATTGCACAGTCTGACCTTGGGGTGAATTTCCTGGGAAGCTCGGCGGAACGTTTTCCACTTGTGAATAATCTTTCTCACTGTAGAATGATGGACTTCAGATTGGAAATGGCTATAAGCCTTCCCAGACTGATGGGCAGCTTCTTTGAGATCATTGCTGACGTCTTTCCTCCCTGGCATCATGTTAACACACACCTGAATGCTCCAGACCAGCAGACTGACAAACCTCTGCTTACAAAGAGGTGTTCACACTTACCGATGATCAGTTAATCAAGTGCATCTGATTATCAGCACCTGGCTGCCATTTACTCTCTTAATTTCTATGGAAGCAGTAAGGATGTAGTTAGTTTTTCACACACAGTTTCTGCATTTTGGAATAATTTCCTGCTAAAAAACAGATTATTTTTATTACGCCCAGATGCATAAACCCTGAGCATTTAAAGAGCGTGCACTTTTTTACCATGAATACGTCATGTCAATATGTCAGTAAGGTGAATATGAAGATACTGCTTGCAGTTGGCTTAGCATAAAAACTGTAATAAACCAGTCTTGTGTTACCTTTATGTTCTTTTACTTCATCTTTTTTATTATATGCTGCATGTGCACACTTTCAACTAATTTAAAAAGATAAATTACAGAAAAAAGGGTAAAAGTTTTGCATTATACAGATTAATGAAATATGAGATTGAAAATTTCAGTATGAAAAATATAAAAATGTGGATATTTTATTTCTACTGATAAGCAGATTCTTTTTTGGAGACAACCTGCTGCTCAGCCAGGGTTTCATTAGAAGAGAAAAGCCAAGAAAGTGAAGTGACCACCACGTCTGTCACAGACGGCATCAAGCTTCTGATCACTGGCCTGCACACACTTCAAATTCAGTCAACAAAACCCAGATGATGCCATTCCCCCCAAAAAACAACACAATGGCACATTAAACAGTCCCCAAGCAGCAGCAGCATGAAACTGAGTGTAACTTCAGGAGAGCAGAATGCTGATGAAGAGTGAGAGAATGTCCCAGAGGTTCAATTACTGAGCTGCCACAGGTCCTCTCAGCCTTCATTAGCTGCCTGCTGGAGCAGACACTCCTTCCACAGACCCGGTGTGGTTGTTGTATTGTGCCAAACCTCAGGGAGATGCCTTTCTCTCCTCTCCACTCTCTAATGATCACACCAAAAGCTTTCTCAGAACTCGGAGGTGCCGCTGTGTGCTGTTATGTGGTTTGTTAATACTGCGGGGACGGTCTCATCAGCCACCTCTGCATCTTCATGCCGCCTCGGCACGCACTGTTCCCGCCGTTCCCACCTGAGCGACTAACTAGATGCTCGGGTGCTGGCATGCCCAGGCAAGGTGGAGGCTGCTCAGTGCTCTGCAGGAAGCAGAGTCTCACAAAGACTTCAGCTTCGAGCTTGGAAAAGAAACCACGGTGTCACATTTACAAATGAACAAACAAATCCAGTTGTGTTGGAGTGACGTGCTTTTCCATCAGCTCCTTGTGATGGAAAAGTTGTGTCTTTAAATTTCTAAGAACCTCTGACTGACTGGAAACAAAACTGGCTGCTAAAACATCCATAAAACGTACAGAAGATGCAGCCTATAAAAATTATTTCACCCCATAATGTGGAGAAAGAAGCGCTTTGTGGGCACCAAAACAAACCGTAATTTTTGACATCACTGAGTCTCATCCATGAGAAACGCGGCACTGACAATCACGTTTAGCGGCAATCAGGCCTCATCTCCGTTACAGCACTGTCTTAATTTCCTAAACCCTAGATGCTGATGAAAATTTAATCTGCTCACTTATTTGGGTAATGGAGATGGAAATTAGATTATGCCGTATCTCAGTGCCGAGCCATCTGGGACAAGACTGACGCCTTTGACTTTCAACACCTCCGTTTTTTCTCACCACAGAGTCTTCACACTGAGGAAATAATGGAAGGAAGAGTGAGAGAAGTTTTCAGTGCTTCCACAGTGGAGTCAAAATGTTATTTTTGCATCTGTATGTGAAGCACATGTTGTGGACAGAGGTGGGAAGTAACGAAGTACAAATACTTCGTTACTGTACTTAAGTAGATTTTTCAGGTATCTGTACTTTACTTAAGTATTTATTTTTCTGACTACTTTTTACTTTTACTCCCTACATTTTTACGCAAGCATCGGTACTTTCTACTTCTTACATTTTCAAACAGACTCGTTACTTTTTAACGTCAGAGAGAAGTTTGCATTTCCGGTCAGTGCGCCTTCAAACATAAAACGATCTGAGCCTAAACGGAGGAATAATAACATATAAGAGACAATCGTACTGGCGTATCCTCCATCACCGGGCTTATCTCGTACAAAGGGATTAAATACACAAACCCATATAATTTATGTATCATTTATAGCGCTATAATCAGGGGTCACAGCGGGCCGGACCGAGTCCGTAAGTTGCGCTGCGGCACATAAACAGCTTAGCTAGCGCTACTGAAGAGGAGCGAGCATGAAGGGAGTAACGTGTGGCAGGTAAATGCAACGTTTCTAAATGCTCAACAAATATCAGCAAACACACAAAGTGTGTGCAGTTTGTCACACAGTGTGTCTGCTAGCTAAAAGAAGAGCTGCTGTATTTCAGGGAGAGCAAAGAGAGAGAAGTTCACTCAGAGATGGAGAAAGAGGACAGGAGAGGAAGAAGAGAGGTTAGATTTAAAGGTAAGGACTGGAAAACAAACTGAAGTATGCTGACTTTGTGTAATTCAAAGATTGTATGAAAATACTGCAGTTTAGTGTGTAATAAATAGGTTAGCTTGTTGTACTGTATTTACAGTAAAGCTCTGTGTTGGACTGGAGCACAGTGTTTGTGTTCATGGTCAGAGTTACAGGTTACATCAGTGCAGCAGAGATGAGTTTGAATCAAAGCTGCTGATGCTGAGATTCATTCACTGAATCCAACATTTCTACAGCCTGTATGCTGTCAGTGTAGGGGATGGAGATCAGCTCAGAGAGCTGTGAAATACTGGGTGTTTAGGTGGAGGCACAGTCACCCTCTACTATGGAGGACACAGAGAACAGAGCTGTGTTTAAATTCCCTTTCACAGTTTGTGTCCTACATAACAGATTCAAGCTGAGTGCATTCATTAGAATTAAAATTTAGATTGGAATAACATTTGTATTCTCATGTACTATTTTATATTATTACAATAATATATAATGAGGTTCGGTTTGTTTTACACAAAAATAGCAGGTAGAAACATCCTCCAAAGAACTACTTTTACTTTCTTACTTTGAGTACATTTCAGAGCCTGTACTTTTTTACTTTTACTTAAGTAGAGAAGTTGAACCAGTACTTCGACTTTTACTAAAGTATTTTTTAACATAAGTACTTGTACTTCTACTTAAGTACAGAATGTCAGTACTTTTGCCACCTCTGGTTGTGGATATGATAGCGGTGTCTACTCTGCACCATTTGGCAAATGGGGAACAGCTAAAAAAGTCAAATTTCTCTCACATTTAGCAAATGTGAGAATTGAAACTGCTCTGAACGCCTCGGCTGAATATGTTTAACTGCACGTAAAAATATAAAAAGACTTTCTGCTCGTTCTTCCACTTTCTTGCTAATGTTTCACAGTCACTTAAGGTACCCAAGGACTCAGCTATCATTCAAATTTCTGTAGATTACTGTAGATTTAGCCTCCATATTCCCCAGCTGGTTGGTGAGTACTTCCTGGAGGTTGCTGATTGTTGCTACTTTAAATCAGTCACAAAGAGGGTGCTGCACCAACAACCTCCTTCTGAATGACTCAGTTGTTACTCTAGTAGGCTTCAGAGTATTTAGCAGCACTGTGAGTCCTGCATTATTCTCATCATAAATGAAGTCTATCATATGTTAATGACATGAATATTGTTTAGAATGACTTTACTTCAGTTTTCATATAATAGAATAGAATAGAATAGAATAGAATGCCTTTATTGTCATTATACAGGATGTACAATGAGATTGGAGGGCCACTCCTGTTCA
Organism: Archocentrus centrarchus; assembly: GCF_007364275.1. NCBI lineage: Eukaryota > Metazoa > Chordata > Actinopteri > Cichliformes > Cichlidae > Archocentrus > Archocentrus centrarchus. Next base: position 2,096,009 of record NC_044369.1, on the reverse strand, counting down.
GTGCCATGTAACAGAAAATCAAACTCTCTAAAATAAAAATATTATAAAAATATTATAATCTAGTATGATCAATATAATCAAGAGATATACAGAAATAAACAATGTGTAAAATATGCAAAAAATAGAATGTATAAAAATATATACATACATTGGTGCATCTGTACATTGTAAGAAAAGTAAATATGTGTATACATATAATAATGAAGATGATGAATATTGCACTAGTGAATGAATACTGGATATTACACAATATAGGAATGTCAGATATTGTTCAGTATGAATAATATAATATTGCACAGTTACAGTGGGTGAGTGTGTGAGTTCATATATATATATATATATATCTTTATATATAAAGCAGAATCATGTTGAATCCTGTGATTACGTTCCCCATGCTAAGCCACCCTGCTGCCTTATTTTGCAACTTCATTTCCAAAAGTTATTCAGACAGTGGTTTAATCAAGTTTTAGTGACTTTGGATTTTAAGGATTAAATGTATTTTCACAGAAGCAGTGAGCAGTCCACGTTCAGTTTGTGTGGGTCACAAAACATTAATCTAGAGCCACAAACATATTTGAGCCTTATGATATCTGCTTATTTATGCTGTGTGTTGCATGTTTGCGGTTTTTAACTTTAATTTTTAAAAAACATTTTGACTAAAGAATTTCCAACTTTAGGCCAATAAAGTATATCTGTAACCTTTCCCAGCTGTCACAGGCAGAGAGGCAGGGTGCAAACTCTTATATTCTGTATTTCATGTTTGTTCATTTCAATAAATAACTGCACCTGTTTCCATTTTCCCAGCAAAATCATACTGTAATGATCACAGCATGTGTATGTATGTTTGTACTGTTCATATTTCCTCCAAGACGACTGGACCGATCTTGATGAAACTTTGCATCATCGTTGCCTGGGGTACTGTGAGTGCCAACATCTATATGGCATCAATAAATATTTCATACAAATCCCACAGTCGTGTATGTATTTGTACCTTTGACACTTGGACATTGGAAGGTCAGTACATGTTATTCCAATGTCAGATTATTATGATGTCACAAGATAATGTATCATAGCCTCATACTGTAATGATCGTAGTGTGTGTGTGTGTTTATATGATCCGTGTGTCTCCGGTGTGCCACGGGGGTTTGCTAGTATAAATAAATGAGGGGCAGTCAAAGACTTTTGCACAGAACTGCTAGAATTATTAACCCCTTATTTATTTGATTACAAACAAAACAGAATAATTGTGACCTGAAATGAAAAACTATCGACCAGCATGTTTAAGTGGAACTGAGCACCGTGAGTCTGGCTGAGTTGGTGCAAATGAATCAAATATGACTGAACCTCTGCTGATACTGTGTAAAACATACAGCAGCTTAAACACTTATAAAAGAGGCAAAGGAAAGAAAAAGGACATTGAAATTCAATTCCAATTAGTTTTATTTTCAATTAGTTTTTGACTTTTTTGAGTTTCATGGGAGAAACCCAGGATCATGGGGAGAACATGCAGACTGAACACCAGAGAGAGGCTGAGGAAGTAAAATACCCCCCAGCCTTCCTCCAGTGAGCCCCACAGAAACACAGCAGTGCTTATGGTTCAATGTGATGCTGTATATATACACACAGTACCAGTCACTGGTACTGTGTGTAGCATCAAATTGAACCTTTATATTGTCAGGCAAAGGACCCCACAATATAAGAAAAAACCCCAACAATCAAAACGACCCCCTGTGAGCAAGCACTTGGCGACAGTGGGAAGGAAAAACTCCCTTAAACAGGAAGAAACCTCCGGCAGAACCGGGCTCAGGGAGGGGCAGTCATCTGCCGCGACTGGTTGGGGGGTGAGAAAAGTTGGTACTCTCACTCAGAAAGTGTAAAACTGTTTTGGACACTAAAGAAGAGGGTTTGTCCAAACTGGAGATGTGACTGAAAAGTCAAGCCTGTGAATTTCACTGTCCAGGCCGTCATTAAAGAAATTCACAACACGAGAAGCCCAGCGTGAAAGCTTCTTCCTGATAGTTCTGCCCAGTGATCTTTTTGGACGTGAGGGCGATGTTTGTTCTCTCTTTTCTTCTCTCTGAGCTTCTGATGTCTGATTCTCAGGAACCAGAGAAGCTTTTCCACTCCAGTCTTCACCGTCAGGTTCTGGAGTTTCACCCTCAGGAACCGGAGAAGCTTTTCCACTCCATTCTTCACCGTCAGGTTCTGGTGTTTGAATCTCAGGAACCGGAGAAGCTTTTCCACTCCATTCTTCACCGTCAGGTTCTGGAGTTTCACCCTCAGGAACCGGAGAAGCTTTTCCACTCCAGTCTTCACCGTCAGGCTCTGGAGTTTGAATCTCGGGAACTGGAGAAGCTTTTCCACTCCATTCTTCACCGTCAGGTTCTGGAGTTTCACCCTCAGGAACCGGAGAAGCTTTTCCACTCCATTCTTCACCGTCAGGTTTTGGAGTTTCAATCTCGGGAAGCGGAGAAGCTTTTCCACTCCAGTCTTCACCGTCAGGTTCTGGAGTTTGACTCTCAGGAACTGGAGAAAGGGTCCCGGGATTGAAAGTGTTCTTAGAGGTCTTAGACTTTTTGAGCACTGATATTAAAGTCTTAGAAACCTCTAACTCAAATTCTTCATCGCCTGCCTCCATCAGAGCCTGCAGCACATATTTTGATCCAAATATCTGGCACAGTTTTTTGTAGATGGAGATGTGCAGGCTGTGAACCCTTTGTGGGAGAGCAAATGTCAGCATGCCCTCGGTCCTCCTTGTAACACCGTACACTAACTGATCAAGATCCACGTTTAGTATGGACGATCTGGTGTTAGCAGCAATGTGGTCAACCAACTTGGCAAGAACCACAGTAAGAAAGGTCCCGTTGATCAGGTACTCAGGACAGGGAGGATGTGATGAAGCACTTGTGAAGTGATGTGATTCTGAGTGATCAGAATGCTGTGGAGCTGGTTCAGGATCCAAATCCTCCATGCAGTCTGAACTCTCTGATGAACAGTCACTTAATCCTAACATTTCTGTGCTGTGCTGCTCGACGTGTTCAGCGTCCTCGGGGTCAGCACACCAGCACTCCTCGCAGTTACAGCGCGGGCATGCCACCTTGTCACATGACCCGTCCTCCATTCTTTCGCGGCCATCCAACATGGATTTAAACATTTTCCCTATGATATGGACCATTTGTAAAATGCATTCTGCTGATGGCGAGGAATAAATGTCAGAGGGAAGAGCTGACCATGTGAGCTGAGCCAGCGATGAGTTTACACTTTTGGTAATCTGTGCTGAGAACAATCTCACTAAGTGATCCAAGCTGTGGGAGCTTTGCTCTGCTATGTTCAGGGCTTCACTAAAATAGCGATGAAGGCTGTTCCTAAAGCAGGCTTGAATGTCCTGCTCCGTCACTCTGCAGTGACTGCACCCGCCCTGCACAGTTTCATCATCGCCACATAAATGATAGTGGTCCGAGGCAAGAACCTGTGGCTCCACATCCTCCAGGACCAAGGTGCTAATTTCACCTATTAATGCACGACACATGTCGAACAGCATAATGCCCGCTTCTGATCCATTTTCACAGCCATCCAGAGACATCCACTCCCTGAAACACAAAAATAGACAAATACGGTTGAGCAAAAACAAACCTTTAACCAGCGTATGCATGTGTATATTTAGTGATAATGATCTGCTGCTTGTTTGCTTCATGACTTTAAACTTGTGACTTACTTGTGTGAAATATCTTGCACACAGGGGCCGATGACTTTCTCAAGGGATTCGGGGGTCACCAGGGGCAACTTTAAATGCATGCAAACCTCTTCTCCCATTTCTCCTGGCATCTAGAAAGACAATCAGATTTTTAGGTATTTATGACACATCAGCAAAAAGTTCTGCCATGGGACTTTGAAATAATCACTGTTAACCAAATTTAAAAGCTGGCTGCATCCAAATAGATCAGATAATATACATATATGTGCACACCTGTCGGCTTTTATCAACCTTTGAGACAGCCGAGTTTTCTTACACAAGTTGGCAACAGTGGCCCAGATAAAGGAGGAGGCAGTCCCACAGTGTTTTCATTAAATTTGATATTCTAACATTAAACAATATGGGACAAATTTGATCTATGTAATGTGGGTCTAGGCAAAGCATTAAAGTTTTTAAGTTATTTCATAAAGTTCATTTGTACTTCTAAATATATTGAGGCTGTTTTTGTTCACTTTTTGTCTCTCCAAAGATGTTTTTCCTCTCCTACAGCCTCGACTGCAGAACTCTGCATTACAAATAAAATTCATCTATCAAAATATAGAGATGAAAGAAATGCACAACTGGTTTTGTTCGTTTTACCTTATTCTGTGTGGATGTGAGTTTTACAGAGTATTTCAGCTTTTCCAACAATGTAGTCCGTTTCTTTACAACTGTTTTCCACGTTTTCCAGGTTGTTTCCAACTATTTGGTTCTTGCAGCCACGAAACGTCTTTGCAGCAGCTGAGAGGTCTGAGTTGTGTTCAAAGGTTTAGAATCTGAAACCGCCTTTTAAACTTCAAACGTTACATTCTATCTCTTTGATTTTGTGACGTGAACATTCCATATGTTCGACGTGCCTGCGCATGCGTACGTGCGCGTGCTACGCACCCGCCTCTCGGGCTCCTCCCAGTCGTCCATCTTCCATCCAATCACAGTGCGCTCTCTGAGCTAACCCCGCTGTTTGTTCACTCGGACTTTGTGAATTAGTCGTTTTACGATCTTCAGCTCAGGTACCGGCCGGAATTGAAAGTCCGCACACGGTCACTTATTAATATTATTGCACTTTATCAAGCACACAGTCAGTCAGTGTGGTTGAGTTCATGCGGTTTAACTGTGTATATTCACTTGTTATTACACGGCCAAACTCCATCACGTCCGCAGCTGTCAGCTTATAGCTTGTTTAGAAAATGACTGAAATGAGAAATGAGAAGATGTGAGTGTGATTCTCACTCACTGTTTTCTCCTCTCAGTTTCACCAGCTTTTGAAAGTAAAAGTGAGTTTGAATTTTCACTTTAATCCCAGTATTTAATCTCACACATTCGGCAGCTTCCTGAATGACCCTGAAGCGCTCCTGCAGTCGTACTTTTCTCTTCTCTTTAGATGGAGCATCCTAAATTTAGGAGGACCCCCAATGGGACCCTCATGCTCCAGGCCTCCAACGAGGCTTGGACCTGCAAAGGATGGCACCAGCTCCTGGCTCACAGATGGAGAATGCAGTCCGTTATGTCAGGAAGAGAGACGGACAGAGAGCGAGGGCTGCTACAGCCGCCAGCAGCAGCAAAGATGGGGCCCCAAAGGGACTCACAGTATGCAAGTGTCCCCAAAATGGGCTGCAAAAAACACATCTTACATACTTCATGTGTTCACCGCGTTGTTTTATGCAGGCTATAAATCCAGAAAAAATGTGACCTTATTACCAAGGTTGCAGCTTTAATAAAGGAATATAGCGTATAGCTGCAATGGTGAAATGTTCTTCATCCTGATGTCCATCCTCTTGATTGTCCACTTTAACTCATGTCTTAGTAAAAACTGACTGTATGATAATCCTAAAAACAGATACAAACTGTTACACTGCAGCATTCACTCTGATCATTATCTTTATTTATAGAACAAACTTCTCAACCCACCCCAGCTAAGATTTCGGAGTGGGCGGTATTATTGCCTTTCCTTTCATTAAGGATGTTCCGGTGCATCCTCTGCTAAAGGAGAGTGAACAGGAAGCACTGAAGTCTTATTGAGGTTGCCACACAGATAATTCTGGGTCGCTCAACTCGTTTAAGCAAAGTTGACTAAAATTAAGTGCTTTAAACCTGCGTCCTTTTTAATGGCCCCCAGGGGGCGACACCTGTGTTTGCAAAAACATTTAATGTCTTATAGAAGTTTATGGTAAAAAGGCCCTTCACAGTCTGAGCCACACCTCTGTTGTCACATCTGGGACAACGCTGTCATCACAAAACTCATTTGCAGGCTTCCTAAATTGGCAGGCTGCCATCAAACTTTTGAGAGTCTCCAGTATTTGTTTGTTACATGGTTTTGTTGGTCCATCGTAATGCTCATATTTTTCTGTGAAAGTAATCATAATAAGGATCCAGGTGTGGTGACTCAGGCAGGAAGAAACGAATGCAGCTTTGCAACTCTGTGGCTGCACCATGCTGAGCCTCCTGTGAATGGCTTCATATTTACAGGCCAATTATCCCTCTGAGGGAGGGTCTGCGTGACCGCAGGCCTCTCGAGCGTGTTACAGGAAGGTCGGTGAGGCTGATGGGGGCTAATTAAGCAACTGTCACTGAAGAGGCAGTTGAGAGCAAGTCACCAGGTGCTTTACCCATCAGAGGAATGTCTTGTTTCTTGAATTTAAGGACATATCTGCTTCTCAGAGCAGAGACAGTTTCCTCGAGCATGCTTGACCCACTTGGTAAGCACTTCCAAATGCCCCTGGTGGAATCTATTTCTTCTTCTTCTTTTTTTTTTTTTTTTTTGCACCACTTCGTTTTTACTCTTGTTTGCAGTTAAAAGTGTGCTTGAAGGAGTCTCAAGGCACTGCCCCCTCCATCAGTGACTGTCTCAAGCGCTGGTGAAAGATAATGACCTGTCAAGAGCCGGGACTTTCTGTGTCCTCGCAGCATCTTTGAGGTGAGGGACTTCTCGTCATGGTCTGCCATCGCAGTAATCCTTTCGCCCGCAGCTCCATTAGGCAATGAAACAAGTTGTCCAACTGTGGGGTTGGAGGGGGTTAATCCTGCAGCAGCTCCTCTGTAAAAGGCCTCAGCTGCCACCATCCAAACCTTTTGAAACCTCTGTCAGTTTATGGAGACTTCAGACAGCCTATTCTCCCTGACCCTTATTGATTCAGGTCTGCACTATGCCCTCTTCAACTCCCCAGCCGCCCACACCCACACACACATGCTGTCTCCAAAGAGCCCAGGCCCTCGAGCTACAGCGCTGGGGTGCCATGATGTTTCAATTACTGATGGCTGTCATTGTTTGGGGGTGACACCAGAGAACCTTTTGAACAGTGTGACTCCATTTTAGAGAGGAAAAATCATTCAAGATGTCTCACGTTCTATTGATAGTGCTGATTTGACCAACACTCATCAATACTTTTAATATTTAATGACAAAGTAAAGTGAGTCACAAAGCAGCTTATTGCTCCAAAAACAATAACAAAATATCTCTGAAATGACACAACAAACTTAGGAGGTGCATCATAAAGAGACACAACATCAGATCTGTGTGCAGCCGTGAGACCATAATAAGAGAGCAACAAATGTTTAATTACTTCCCTCGTCTGCATTTTGATAAATTATCTGTATATTTAATGTCATTATTTCTGACTTCAGGGCATATTTCCCATTTGTTTTCAGCAAAAAAGTACCATATACATGCAAATGTACTAACGAGTACATTTGCATGCATCTTATTACCCCAAGGGTGCCTTTTATTCTGGTTATAACTAACACTGGTGGCAACACAGTAATCGTACTCAGGTGGACCAGATCAAGACCACCAGACCTCTGTAGGATTTTTTTTTTTTTTGTGGTGGGAATCTGACCTGATCAACTGGATCCAGCCATCAGCTCAGCTCCTGTAGCCAGGTGTGCTTTGTATTCTAGGAAAAACCAGAGCTGAGAAACTGGGGCAGCTTTTCTAGTAATTACTCTATAAATTAGGAGTTAGTTTCCTCCCTCAGTTCTCTCTGATCACTTGATGATGATAGATCAGCAACATCATTATTAAACATCACTGTTTCTGTATGTATTTGATATGATATTGGGGAAGCTTTTATTGTGATTTCTGTGACAGTTAAAAAAAAACTGTTAACCCCCCACTATAATCATAAATCTTCGTATCAATATGTATGATCTGTACGGGGGGCACAAAAAAAAATTCATCCAACCAAGTGGGGCATGATGGAAAAGGTTTGACAACCTTTGTTTTGCTATGAAGAAAAGTTGAAATTTCTTTGTATATGCTGTCAGTTATTATTATTTTAGAAAGAAATTGGAATGGGGCAAAGAAAATCTGTACTGGTATTCATTTTCTATCTATTCTTATCCAGGCCAGCTGAGAGACATGAGTAGGTCCTGGGTCTACACCAGGGCTTCGTCCCAGTAGGTCATGCCCAGGACCACGGCCTCATTCTTAAAGCTGCTCATTTTCATTCCTGATATTTTAAACTTGACTGCAAACCGCTCCAGTGTGAGCTGGAAACCAGCACCTGATGAAGCCAACAGGACCACATCATCCGCAAAATAAAGCAGAGATGAGATCCTGAGACCACCAAGGCAGAAGCCTTCATACACTTGGTTGCACCTAGAAATTTTATCCATAAAAGTAATGAAGGGAATTTGTGACAAAGGGGAGCCCTGAGGAAGGCAAACACCCACAGGAATGACTTACGGTCAGCAATGCCGACCAAGCTCTCAGTGCAGTTACACAGGGGCCAAATGGCTTGTCACATTAGGCGTAGACACCCTATACTCCTGAAGTACCTCCCACAGGATACCCCAAAGGACACAGTAGACTGGATAGAAAAACTCCCATGGATACCTGAATATCCTTGAGAGGATAAAGAGCTGGTCCAGCGTTGATCCTCGGATCAACTAATGGTTGGACTGCCCCCTCCCCCTTAAAGGTGAGAGCTACCACCCCAGTCTGCCAATGCTGAGGTGTGTCAACCAAGACAGTCCTACAACATCCAGAGTCTTCACCCCAGGGGCCTGCCACCAAGAAAAGCTTGACGCCACTTATCCAGGAGACCTGTGACAACCAGACAATATCGTGCCCTGTCAGTTGACTATGAAGCATACAATGACTAACTACAATATTTAACAGTATCACAGTATCTCAGTTTAGTTACATTACAGCCTTTAAACTTTCACCTGAGGCTGAAGCTAATGTGAGTGGAAGCTAATGGAAAAATAAAAATACAGATTCATCATTTCTGTAAAATCAGGATAAAATAGTAGAAAAATGCAAGTTTTTTAAAAAGGAAACTTTTCTACCTACCTTTCATAGATCCACTCGTGTCTGCAGAGGGGTCAGAGGTCACGGACAGCCATCTGTACAGGTGGCGGTTTCAGCATCTTGCTCCAGGTAAAATTAGCAGAGTAGGATGTTTCGTGACGACGTGGGAGTCGCCGGTAAAAGATAACTCAGGATAACTGCTTTAACAACTCCTCCAGCTGCTCTGTGAACACAGCGCCTTACAAACGTGTGACTTGAATGCTTCGTACTCTGATCAATACTCACCCAAGGGGCTACAGCGGGCCCCCACGCTCCTACCGAGTCTGCGTTACTGGACTCCATGGTCAGTTTAGTGACTGTGAAATCTGAAAGGCCTCATTCCTATAGAGGACCCAGGTTCACTTTGAAGTGAATTACTGCAGCATGTGGGCAAATTGGCCTGCTAATTGAAGCTTGTCTGTCATTACTTTTATAGCACAGATGGTTCAGTGCTGAAAAGCGAGTCTGTTTGTTTTTTTAATACAAAGCTTTTACGTTGACTCAAAACATAAAAGCATCCCCTTAATGTGTTCCAGTTTAATTCCAGCAACCATTTTGTTTGGAGTGGGTGTCAATTTTGTGAAAATGGTCATTTGTAAAGTTGTCATTCAGGCTTTTAATATAATTGCCATAAAATGTTGTGGTACTGTATATTGTAAAACGTGTGATTTGTTGCATTAGCAGCTCAACTGGTGCTGTAGTAATTGAATTCATTGTGGAGCATTGGAGCGATGAAACATTAAGTCAATAATGGGCTCCATTTACAGAAGAGCTTTGCATTGAGAAAAAGAAGAAAATGTTACTAATTATGAGCCCTACTATTATTTTTTAATTAAAAGGAGTGATTTTAACAAGGAACATTTTGCTAAGTTTATTAAAGACAATGGTCTGGTATAACTCATGTTCATTGTTTCTTGCAACATATACAGTCTGTGTGAGTTTTGGAAGAGGACCCGGGCGTAGGACACCAGCAGCAGGCAAAGGTCCAAAATCCAATCAAACCAGGTGAGGAAAAGAACTGAAACAAGAGTAATTTCAAAATAAAAGAGGAAATGACAGGAGCGCTAATTCCAAAAAACAGAAACTGGATAGAAAACATAAATGTAGTCACCGTGATGTGAACAGCTGGTTTTGCACTCCATGTTTTGAAGCCTCTGCGTTAGCGTTTTCGCCTCCACCGTGCACGTACACGGCTCTCTCTGCGCTCCCCTCCTTTACCTCATCTCCCAGCTGCTCAGGGAGGGCAGGTTTGAACCAGGAATCTTCCTGCTGTGAGGAGACAGTGCTAACTACTGCACCCTGTGATCTTTACCTGACGATATAAGTAATAGTTATTATGAATTAGATAATCAGCCTGTAAACATGTTTATTTCCACTGTAAAGTTGGGCTTTTTAACATGGGAGTCTGTGGGGACCGACTCACTGCTGGACCCAGCCTCAAGTGGGCATTAAAGGTCCCCACTGCCTTCATGTCTCTCCCCAGGATGTGATCGATTTGGGCCCCCGTTACATCTGTCGTCCGGTGCCTGTTGAATGGTACCGTCAACAGAAGTTGACATCAAATTATGTCTTCTGTTGTGAGCCAATATTTCTGCCAGTCATCCAGTCCTGATTTTTAAAGCCTGTTGAGCTGCAGCCGAGGTAAAATAAGACTTTCTGGAAAAAACTTTGGAAAAAACAAAACAAAACTTGGCTATTTCTTTGCTTCTGATTTGGACTTCTTCTCTTATGCAGCACTGATGGGGGAGTTTGTCAGAGTGGTGACACCAGTCCTTTGGGAGAATACAGCAGCCGGTACCTGCTCTGCATAAATGGATGTGGCTGTGTGATGACATCACCGGCAGGAGTGAGGTGGATGTAATGGGGCCCTTCCCTTCCACTGGTTCCAGTGTATTAGCCATATTTTGGCTTAAATATGACAGAACTCAGGATGAGGATTAAGCTCCAGGTGTGGTTTCAGAAGTCTGCTGACCACAGCCGCTGTTGGTCAGCAGTGCAGCTCTGTAGTTGTAAGGTAGGTGCTGCTGTTTGCTCTGAGTGGACGGCCACATGCCCGCCGGTTTTTTGAGATCACTCAGGCTCATACAGACTTTTCATTACAGTGCAGTGTATGTGCGCGCACCCCTCAAACAAATGTCAGGTAACCTTTGAGAAGTATAACGGAAATGACTCCTCCCCCTTGGCGCCTTCAGCTGTCTGTGAGCATAATCACCGCTTAATGCCTGACCTATGCTTCTGCATCGGGCCTCTGCAGGGCCTACGCACATAACTAGAAATCCCCTCTGAACCCTACGCAGTAATCACAATTCACCCGCCGTGCAGTTACAGTTTTTGAGAGGTGCCCGTCAGGTTTCTTTAGTGGTGAAACTGGAGTCTGAGCCATTTGGTGGATGAGGGGAAACGTCTGTTACTGCTTGTTGCTGCTGGATGCTGGCTCCCTGAGGGCTTCAATTTGAACAGTCGAACTTAAACACACATTTTATTTATTTTCTATTTTTGTAAATCTTTCTGTGGCTGCGATATTTCACCTCCACATTAAAGAGGGGACACTTTCCCGTGTAGTCCTGTAACTTCTTCAAGCTCACAGGTTTAAATTCGCAGATAAACTAGTGACGTGTTGGTATGAAAAAGATTCTGGCTAAACAATGAGTTTGTTTTTTTTTCCCTTGTAATAATATATCACAAACTTCCAGCACCCATATGGAGCAGCTGATCTCATTAGATTTTGGTGGCTTCCTGCATAAGTTTCCATATTAATGAGGTAAAACTGATGTGTTCCCTCCTTTGTTACCATTCTTGATGACAAACCCATCACCTCGTCCCTGTGTCACAGACCGTTTGGACCTCTCCCTCCACCCTTGACCCCACCCTCCCCTCGCAGGCTCAGGTGTTCCTCTGTGGAGGTTTCTTTCAGCGATTCGTCACGCTTCGGCCGGGCTGCTGCGCCGGCACGTGCCAGTCAGCTCGCCAGACGGTCACTCGGCCCAACAGGCTGCCACAGTCAGCCAGGGGCCCAAGAGTCACCGTCGGTTGGCCCTGGCAACCGGTCTCTGGCCCCGCCCCACCCAAGAACAAGAATAGGCAGCAAACACCCCCCCCCTTCACTCCACTCCCTTGCCTCCTTCCTGTCTGCAGGCTTTTCATTATTTGTAGTCTTCAGCAGGTTAGCACTGAAAGCAGAGGGATTTGAACTCACTGACCAGTGACTGAAATCAAGGTCACTTCCCAGTGAGATCAGCAAATCCACTCTTTCATTTCACTCAACTTTGTTACTTACTTTGTATTTAACACTCCTCTCACTCTCTGTCAGTCTATATTTTTAAGGTGTCAAAATTCCCATGCACTACAGATGTTATTTTATTTTAGGGTACCTGTTATTCTTTTTTTTTTTTTTTTGGCACATTGACACTCAAAATAAAAGTGCATGGAGATGATATGAGTTTGCACTCAGAACTGTAAAGCTCACAAAGAAAGCAGTTGCAGAATTGTTTGCAACATTATCATATGTGCGTTTTTCAGTTAAACTTGGCCTGAAGGGAGTGTGTATAGTAAAAGATAGGGCAGGTAAAGGATAATTAGGTATAAGATAAATAAGCATTATTTTTAACATGCAAAGCTAGTTTAGAGGAGCCCAAGAATAAAAACGTGGAGTTTGAAATGAGCAGAAAAGAAAAGATGGTGAGTATGAAACTACTTCCTGCAGTCGACTGGCATCGATTAGCCAGTTAGCCACTAGCATAAAAACTGGGAAAAGGTACCTTCAAATTAGCTTTATTGTTCTTTGTTCACTGTTGCTGTGTGCAGCAGCTGAAACACTGTAAAGTCCTTCAAGCTTGACTAAATGTCAGAATGAATCTTAAAGGATGGTAAGCCTGGGCTTTAATTCACAGTTCTGAATTAATACGAGACAGCCGGTCAGATTACGATAATCTAATCACACAAATACTGAATGCATTTATGTTACCAAAAGCTTCACAGTATCAAACATGTTAGCGCTAAAGATGGGACTCCATGTTCTGACTGAAGTATTAAAAACTGTCACTTTGTGAACAAATATGGTAACAAAATAGCAGAATGGCAGTTTGTGTGTCTCCAGCAGACGTGCAGTAGTAGAGGGTGTCCAGGCTCATTTACATAATTATGAGAAGAGGAGCTGCTGTGACCTCTGACGACCTTCGTTCAGCTGCTCTGGGCCTCACACATCTTCACGGCCGAAAACCTCGACCGGAGCACCAGCAGCCTCCTTACTGCTGTAACACAGAAACCTGCTAACGCGGGGTTAAAGCTGTGCGTTTATCCTAAATAATCACGTTTTCCTGAACCTAACCGATAACCTAACCGCAATAATGCAAAGCTAATTTCATGGGAGTAGAACTCTCCAGCATGAAAGGCTTGTGGATCATAGCTCAGCTGTTGGTGAGAAATATGCATCCTGTTCCCAACTGAACCTCAAAATGATGTTTAGTTGCATGGGAGCATAATTTTTTGCCTCTGTGGGTGTTTTTGCTGACCTTGTGACTGTAAGTCTTTAAGCTCTGCTTTTATTCCCGTTTAGGCTCGAACTCAGACACAATTGTACAGAAATGTGTTCTCGTTCCATGATGCTGCAGCACCTGATGAGAAATTAGTTTATGTGTCAACATGAATCAGATAAAGTTAAAAGCAGAAGCAGAGCGTGAAAATGACAGTGCTGGGTTAGAGATGTCTTATTCAGAGTAGTGAGCGCTGATTTGCATTGAACCGCACACTTAGCTCAGCTGCTTTGACTTAAACTGATATAAGTGACCGTCTGATCTAAATAAACAGTCTGAGTGCTGCCTGCCTGTTTTTATCCAGCGTCATTGGTTCATCCACTAATGGTACATTTGTTTCATTGCTATGAATCAGGGTTTTCTCCTGAACCTGAATCAGGTTTCCAATGGTGAGAGGCTTCAGCGCGCTCATTAGAAATTCATTCTGAACAGCTTGTTATTATCTTTGGCCTCTGGATGTGTGAATAGATTTACAAGCATTAGGGCCGGGGCATTGTGTGGGGCATGTGTGGAGGAGGTCCCGGCCCCTTTGTGTTCGCCAGGGCCCTCAAATCAGCTGCCCCCCCCCCCCCTCACAAGCACAACCCTCCGGCCCCGCCCTTTTACCTCAACCCTCTGAACAAAAGCTTACAGAACACGCTGATGTTTTGGAGGATTTTAGGAATTACAGAACAGACTGTGCTCTCGGCCGCTGCAGATGCAGAAAGCTGACAGTTTCCACCACAAACGTGTTTGTAAGATGACGCATGTACATGTGCAACACTGAACCGCACAACAATACATGGGGAAAGTTAAAGAGCTGGGTATTAATATTTTAATTTACATAAAATGACTTTTACCCCAGCTTTAGTGATGATGCTTTATGCTTAATCACTAAGTCTGCAGCAGTAATGGTTTGAAAGGGTCGGTTCCTTTTCATGGATTTTGATTATTTCAGATTTATTCCGCAGCAGCAGCAGCAGTAAGCCCAAATATTCATCAAACAGAACGATCTTCAACCACGAGAAGAACAGCAACAGATGGCACGGCCCCCACAGAGCCCAGAGTCAGTCCAAGACAGAGCCTGACACAAGTCCCAATAATTAAAGCAAAATTAAGAACAAACCCGGTCCAGAAACAAAGCCCAAAATATCAGAATGAACTTCTGCCACTATTAATGTGGGTAAAAGTAGAGCCGGATAGGAAATATGTGTCAGAACAGATATCCCTGATAGAAATCTCTAAACCCTGGGACAGGACGAGGACTGCTGCCTCTCTAGGTGTGTTTTAAAACTGCTCATTCTGTAAGGTGGGAAATACCCACTGGAATGGATAACTAAGACCTGCCTCTATAAAATGAGTTAAAGGAAGGGTAGCTGTAGAGCAAGGCAGGAGATATTCCTGTTACCTATTCCAGTGTTTTAGGGCATGTGAGGTTGGTCCCAATGATTTTCTTTAGTGCAGAAAAGGCAGTGAGCCTCCAAAGTTTATCTTTTTTAAGCATAATGAAGTACAAGTACATTCTAAAAACACTCACAATGAAGAGCCTGAGAGGTCTTCAGAAATATTTGGACAGTGTCAACATTTTGTTTCAGTTTTTCCAGATTCAGCCTCATTTCTAATGAACGAGTACATCAGAAATTAAAAGATCGCAGTGGAAAGAAAAAATAATAGTATTTTATGTGTTTAAGAATCAAACAATGTGTCTAGCTCTAAAAATACATATGACTTTAAATCCCTTTTTACTGGTGTGCAGTAATGCTGGGATCACCACACTGGGAATAAATAACTGCAGTTTTCACACTTCCCAAACCCGTCCGGCAGGCTGACCTGGACTGCAGGTCTGACAGCCTTTGCCTGCATGCTTCACTGCTTTCCCACCTTACAATTTAAAAGGAAAAATCAAGATGTGTCTCTGGTAATATTTAAATAGTTATTTCAATGTTAAATATAAACTTGCATATTTCTCTGTGTGCTTGCCTAAAGTCAGTTTTAACTAACCTACTCTGCTGCTGCTGCTGCTTTTCTGCGTCTGTGCTGCTGCATCCAGTTAATTAGCTTTCCCACTTTGAGAGCCTTTCAAGTCAACAAGGCGATTAGGGTTTTACTTGAGCCGTGCTAATCAGAGGGGAGATGGGTATCAGAGCCCGCTGTATGGCAGCCTGTAAAGCCGATCAGCACTCATCTGCAGACCCTGACCTTGGAGATGATGTCACACGTCCCATTGGACTGATTATACAGACACAGCAGGAGATGGAGAAGAAAGTGCTTAATGGCACTGCTGTGATAAAGACAAGAGTGAAGAGTGTAAAGTTAGCACGCATGTCAGACATGCTGCTTCAGTACTTCACCTTCAGCAGCCCACGCATCTTGACAACAAAGGTCTGTGCAGGGAGCAAACCCTCTCCCAGCTCTTTAGAACACAATGTTGTGGTGTTTGCATCTGCTTCTTGCTGCTCGTACTTCTCCATTTGTTGACTCTCGACGTCACGCTCGCCTGCCTCTGACACCAGCACCTGCCGGCCTGGAAAATGCCCCCGAGGTTTGTTTGACTTACCTCGGCCTACGCAGAGATGCACACAGGCCCTGTTTACTCTGTCTGCTCCCGCTTTCCCTTTCTTTTTTCTTCTTTGTTTGAGTGTGCTGAAGATAAGAGGAGGTGTGGTGCTCATGACTGAGGGCAGCGCAGAGGAGGAGGTGGAAACATACAAGGTGGAAATGTACAAGGTGATGTGAGACAAGACTTTGAAACCTGAGGCACCTGGTGTGATGTAACCCAGCATCTCTCCAAACAGAAATGAAGCTTTTAGGTGCATGTAAAGTTCAGCAGAGGCTCCGCTCTGATTTTAATGTGCTGTTATGCAGCTGTGTTTGCTATTTAATATCCACGTTCGAATAATCTGCCTGTGAGAGTTTTACAGTCACAGTTACATGGATACATTTGCATCTGCCTGCTATTGAAACGTTTACAAAGATCCTGAAAGGACATACATAAATTTTAGGTGTTTGTATGCTGATGATGGTCCTGGTGGATGTGATGAAGAAATTTGGATGGATGGATGGATGGATGGATACACAGGTGCAAGCAATCAAACACGGGTGAAACTAATGTGGGTGGAGCAGACAATCATTAGAGGAGGGAATTGAACAAAAGTACACGACAAAAAAAAAAAAACCCTTCAGAATAAAACAGGAAGTAACCAGAAAACAAATAACTGATGTGAAGACTAACAGAGACCGGAGAATGCAGAAAAACCAAGAACTGTAACATAAGCTCAACAAATACAAAAAAAAGAAGCTCACTACACTTCACACCTGAGCTAAGAAAACATAAGAATGTGATGATATGGTAACGAGAATGGGGCTGTTTGCTCTGAGTCATCATTTTACCATCCTTCCCAGGTCACATTCAGCATAGATCCAAAGATGATGGATGGCCTGGAAACAGCAAACGCCCAGTCAGGCATTTTTATACCCGCTTGTCCATCCATGGTCGTGGTGGGCTCCGGCCTATCCGAGCTACTAAGCTGTGTGAGGAGCGGCTCAATCCGTGGAAAAGGAAGGACAGACAACTATTCCGATCCACGCCTACGGCCAATTTAGAATTACCAAATAGTTCAACATGCACTCCTGGAGAAAACCCACACGTCCACAGAGAGAATGCTAATCATCAGAAATAATCTCTTGAAATATTTTTATTTAGTGTCAGATTTTTTAAAAATTTGTTCTTCATCAGAGTAACAATAAAATATGCAAAGAAAACCTTCAAAGTTGGTGGTGATCCCACCAATGTGCATCCACATGCTGCAGGTACACACAGACACACACAGACACACACAGACACACGGGGTGTAACGTTACTCCTAACAGCGTTACAGAGCCGCGGACGTCTGATTAAACCGGGCAAATCGAATCACGTCGTGTCGCTTTCACGAAAGTCGTCTGACGCGGAGGAGAGCGAGAGGGAGGGAGCAGAGCTGATGACGACAAACACACAAACACGTGGTGACCGTATCTGTGATGTGAGGCGGCACTTACAGCATCAGCCTTTCTCACTTTATATTCCTGATTCAACATATAAGGAAAATTATTCAAGGTGAGTTTATAGTTCTGCCAAATTTCTCAAACCAAGCAGCTTTAATGGAAGCAGAAGAACTAAACTGGTTTGCTCCAATCCAAACCCCAGCAGTGTCCAGATGATGTGATCGAGAGCTGAGAGTCATCAGTGGGTGACAGGACAGACCATAATGCAGATTAATTCTTATCAGCTGAAACACAATGCTGCGTTTGACGTCATTGTTTACATTGTCCAAGTTCTTTCTGATTGGATCCTCACAGTTAGCTTTACTACCTGTGAGAGGCTGCTACAGCAGGACTTAGCAGCTTTCTACTCTGAATCCAGGATGAATAGGAGAGCTCACATGGACCTTTGGTTTCACAGGAGGCTCTCACCGAATGTCACCTGTGCCGCTGACATCCATGAGGTGTCATTTGTTTTGAATTTTCTGGCAGTTTTCACTGTGCAAAACAAATTTACGGGGTTTCAGTTGTAGTAAAATACCTTTCCCACCACAGGCCACTTCACTGCACATCTCATTTTCATTTCAGACTCTGAACAAGCAGCAACAGTGAATTTCTCCTGACAGCATCACCCTGAACCGCCACAAACAGCTGCTTCTCATACACACACCTGCGTTTCTGAAACTTCACTTCCTGTATTTTCCTTATTGTTTGGAAGCTGGTGCTGCCATTCTTTCATACGTTAATCAGGCTGATGTGGCGTCTGAGTCTGACGCTAACGGACTCTGATCAGGATCAGGACCTGAATTTAACACAATCCAGACCAAAAATGCCAACTATGAAAAAATAGCTGAACATCAGGAGTGTGCAGCTGCATCTCATATTTGTATTCACCTACAGTCTGAGTCTGACAGCTGCTGCTTTCAGTCCACACTCGGTTCTCTTTATTTCTCTGGAAACGCTGCTGTGGTGCTCCATTAAGGAGTGTGTGTGTGTGTGTGTGTGTGTGTGTGTGTGTGTGTGTGTGTGTGTGTGTGTGTGTGTGTGTGTGTGTGTGTGTGTGTGTGTGTGTGTGTGTGTGTGTGTGTGTGTGCGTGCGTACCTGTTATCTGTAGCTCTTATCTGCAGGCTGCTCCCCAGCTGGCTTACACCTGTCAGAGCCACACAAGAAGAGACCGACTGATATAAGAGTGTGTGTGTGTGTGTGTGTGTGTGTGTGTGTGTGTGTGTGTGTGTGTGGTGTGTGTGTGTGTGTGTGTGTGTGTGTGTGTGTGTGTTAGAAGCAGGCGACAGCTCGTGCGTGACTGAAGGGTAAAGGTGAGGAAAAAGGTTTCCATCCAGATGTTGTGAATAATCTTAGCAGGAGTTTCATTTTGTTGGCTGCTGCTGCTGCTTTACGTGTGAGGAGCCTAAATAAACTAAACAAATAGCTGTTATAGAACTGAGCTGCTGATAACGCTGTTTCTCATTTCATTGGTTCAAACGTTGAGATTTCTGTTAATTCCTGTGTGTTTGTTTTGTTGTATTTTTGTGCTGGCTTTGAGTCTTTGTGGCTTATTTGTTTGTTTTCAGTCCTGTTGTTGTTGTTATCACTGTTTGTTGTCGTTGTTTACAGTCTGTTTGTGCTCATGTTGAGTCACGTTTTGATTGTTTTGAGTCCTTTTGTTGTTATTGTGAGAGTCTTGCTGTGTATTGTTTGCTGTTAGTTTTGTGTTTACTTTGAGTCTTCTGTAATTGTTTCAAGTTTCCTCTTTTTGTAGTTTGTGCATTTTTGTCTCTTTGTGGTCGTTTTTGGTTGTTTACAGTCTTTCTGGGTCACAGCCACAAATACACGGTTTCAACTTTCAGTTTCAAAATTATCTCTGTCCACATGAAAATGCAAAAAAAAACAACATTAAGAGCTCTCGAAGCAACAGGTGGTGATATAACCGTAACCAGTGGTGGCCAATCAGAAGCATGCACGCAGCAGCATGGTGCACAGTCGGACAATAAAGGCGTGTATCTGTAACGCTGCTAAGATAAAAACCTAAGTTTTCCTTTTCCACACATAAACAATAATAATCTGGAAATCTTTACCCTGGAAAGTTTTTAAAAGCTCCATTTTCTGAGACTTTAAATCCTGTTAACATGTGGACAAAAGGCCAAAAAAGCTGCATTCACCCAAATACATGTCCATGTATTTCAGTATCCACGTACACGTAGATGGGACCTTATTGTTGCTGTTTGAGTCTCTTTGTGTCAGCTGTTATTTCCAGGATTAAAATTCCCTCTGTCACAATTTTAATACCAACATCAACAGGAAGTCCTTTAATTTAAATATCTTGACAGACGTCACCGCGTGCTGCAGCTGGAGACGACTGCTGAGAGCTGATTTAATAGATGACAACAAAAAACACAACAGTAAATGGAACAAATGAAAGTAGAAAGCATTTTAATCATTCAAAAGCCTTCATATCAAGAATGTTAGTCCATTAAATACTGTTAATTTATTCAAGACACTAATTTTATTTAAACATTTGTTCACAGTTGTAACTTCTGGCTTCAGTAAAATCAATATCGTAATGACTAGAAAGCTTAAATCAAAGTGCATCTACAGTAACGTCATAGACCAAACCTGAAACTGTCGTGGATGGATGGATGGATGGGTGGATGGATGGATGGATGGGTGGATGGATGGATGGATGGATGGATGGATGGATGGATGGATGGATGGATGGGTGGATGGATGGATGGATGGATGGATGGATGATAGATGGATGGATGGATGATAGATGGATAGATGATGGATGGATGGATGGAGGGGTGGATGGATGGATGGATGATAGATGGATAGATGATGGATGGATGGATGGATAGATAGAGGGATAGATGGATGGATGGATGATAGATGGATAGATGATGGATGGATGGATGGATGGGTGGATGGATGGATGGATGATGGATGGATGGATGGATGATAGATGGATAGATGATGGATGATGATGGTGGGATAGATGATGGATGGTGATAGGATAGATGATGGATGGAGGATGGATGGATGGATAGATAGATGGATAGATGATGGATGGATGGATGGATGGATGGATGGATGGTGAAGTTCAGCCTCAGTGTGTGTGAAAGCTTTGTGCTCTTATGAGAGATGAAGGTTAGAAATCGAGTGTGTGGGTGGTTCAGTCTGCAGAAAAGCAGCTGCAGCTTTCAAAGAGGCTGAAAGAGAAGAAAGAGTTGGAGGAGGAGGAGAGGAACTGCAGGAATGTCTTTCACATGCAGAAATGTTTTGTGTGTGCTGACCTGCAGCTGACCTTTGACCTTTCACCTCTTGACACTGTGCTGTAATCAGACTTTTCTGTCCACATGAATGTCATGTAAACTGAGCATAATGAAAAGTAAATCTCTGCTCTGCTGTAGTTCTTAAATCAATTTTCTTCTCTCTGCTCACGGCCGGATTTACCTCCTGAGGGGCAAAGATTTTTTCCAGGGCCCCTCACGACCCCCGTTTTTATTATTTCCCCAGATGCCCAAAAAAGAAACGAGTACAGGACTGAAAAGATTAATTGACAAGTCAATTGACAGAAAATCAATTGGCCCCAGCTGTGATGAGTGAATTATTGTTTAACCCCTGAACATTCATCCCCGATTTATTTTCCTAACAAAGGCCAGAAGCTTGGAAGCAGTTTGTTCATCGGACTCTCACAGCGCCGACAGTGATCAGCAATCAGGGGGCTTTGTGCTTTCAGGTGATGCAGAATCGAGACTGATGCTTTTAAAAATACAGCAGCTGAGTTTTCATTTGGCCTGTATTCAGCCGGCGGGTGTTAATGACTCTTTTTTAAGCAGAAATGCCCAAAATCGTCAGTTCTCTTCAGACATGACAAAGACTGAGTTAGTTAATAGAAATTTTTTGATGAAGATTTTTCTCTTTTCCCTGTTTTCCAGCTCTGCACAAATTTCCTTTTTTGTGAGTGTTTCAAGAAGTGAAAGCACAGAAAAACCTGATGAAACTCATTCTGCGAACACCGAGGACAGATAATCTTTATCATTCTGCAGATGTTGACCTTGTTTATGCAGATAACAGTCATAAGACCATCTCTTAGTAAGAAATATTCACATTGTTGAAACAAAGAAAGCAAATGCATGTTTTATGTCAACTTGTTTGGTTGCTAAATGGTTGTGATTAGACAGTGTCTGGTGTTAATGTGCTGCTTACATGTGCAGAGTCTGCAGTGACATGGATGCTGTAGCGGCCTGAAAGGGAAGCTGCTGATTTACTGACGATCTGTGTTATGACCCTCAGCCATGATCGTGAGCTGTGGGTAGTGACTGAAAGAATAAGACTGTGGTTATGAGCAGCAGAAATGAGCTTCCTCCAAAGGCTGCCCAGGTCCTTCCTTAGAGGGTGAGGAGCTCGGTCATTCAGGAGGAACTCAGAGCAGAGCTGCCAGGTGAGGGGAGTTCAGGCATCTTAGACCTGGAGACCTCCTGAACGTCTCCAGGTGAGATCCCCTGACAGTTATTGTTGAACCATTTATTGGGTTGTTGTTCAGAATTAAGATGCATCTTTGGGTATAGCTCTTCTTTTTTTTTTCTTCCCCAAACCAACATCAGAAATGAAGAGACGTCCATTTTTCAAAATGTCAGAATTTGTTTAGTATTTAAAGTGAGAACAAAGCACAATATTATTTAACATTACACACAGCAGTGCACGTATGTTTCTGGGCTTTTTACTGTAGTCAGCCTCCTAACACACACTCTGTAGGTGAAGGAGGTGGAGGTGATTAGTTCCTCGCTGTGCCCCTTTTATAGCTAAACTAAACACAACATAACTGAAATAACCATTAAAACACCTGTAACGTGTTTAGGGTTAAACAGGGTCAACATCCACCTTTTCAGTCATCTGGACTGAACTCCACAAACAAGCTGTTATTTGAAAGCTGTGATCTTCTAGTGTTTTTAAAAGCTACCACCAAACCCTGAATATTGGATGTTCGGAGCTTCAACATTTACATTCCCATAAGTCTTTGCATTCACCCCACAAAGATGGTATTTCACCACAGAAACATGCAGTAGGTTATCTAAAGGCATTTATCAGGTTATTGTGAATCATTTTGGAACTCAGCGTGTTACAGTAAAAGTATAAAGACTGGAAATATTCAGCTTCATTTTTACTTGAGTTCGTATTTTTGTTTCATCCCATCACATTGATTTTTTTAAAGGCTTTTCTGATATCTGTGTTTTAGAAAAATCATCTGAAATTGTGCCTGAAATAAAACAGAAATGATTATGTTCATGTTACTGCATGACGCCAAGGCTGACATGATTATATCAATAAAAGCTTTGGTTTTACTTTCATGGAAAACTATAAAACTATGAGAATCTTTGCTTTTCAGATATTAAAAAAAAGCTGAAATTGTGCCTTTTTATACCCTTTAAACTGTTTATTTGGTGTATAACTGAAGGATTTTGGAGAGGACGTTTGAAGTGGAGGGACTGGAGCCTCAGTTTGAGGTGTAAATTCAGCCGTTAGACCTCCTCTCAGCCTGCAGAAAACACACAACAGAAACTGTTTCTCAGTTTGGTTTTTATTATTTTTTGGACATTTAGCAAAGTACTGCAGAAACATCCAAAGCAGTATAAGAGCTAAGGGTTACAACAAAACCAAAATAAATAAGGACGATAATAATAAATTAAATAAGAACATGATTGCATTCGTTTTGTCTTCGGGAGCGGCTCATTGATTGCTACAATGCCACATGAACACGCCGCCCTCACATAAGTTAAAGGAAATAAAAAATGATTTGGCTACATGATGAAAAAACACAGCGACAGATCACAGGTTCAAGCACACAGAGCAGTAATTTACACAAATAATTTAATAAATACATAAATAAATAGAAAAACAGATTAGATATACTGTATACTGGTAATACAGAACGCTTTGTAGAAAATAATAATAATCATATGCTCAGCCAGTGATAAATAAAAACAATCAGGTCAGTTTAAGGCAGTTTTACAGCAGGAGTCTCTAATCCAAAGGCATTACCGGCTACACTAGTTTTACTCTCTTTTGTTTTCAGGCGACAGCTACTGATCCACAGATCCACGAGCTATGTTAAAGCTAATCAGAGTGATGAGATAAGGTCTGTTCAGGCCTGTGAAGTCTGCTTTTTATCCGCTACAGGTCGTCCCCTCTCTTAGGTCTAGGAGCTAATAGCACTTGTGCAGAGATGCTAGAAAAATAAATCAACAGTCTAACGTTTTTTTTTTTAAAACAGATTTGAAGATAATTTTAAGTGTGGGGGTGGGGGAGGTGGTTATAGGCCAGGAGGGGTCAAACACACACCCAGAGCCTGCTGAAGTGTCCTCGAGCAAGGCACTGATTCCCTGCCAGCTGCATGTCAGTGGGTATGTGAGGGCATGCTTGACTTTCTGTATGTACTCTTAAGAGTTACACTGCAAAAACAACCATTCATTTCTCGGTCTCCACAGAAAATATTCATTATTTTATGATCATTTATGGATTAGATTTCTTGTGATGTTTTGGAAAATTGTTCTTCAGTGTGGTTTAGGCTACAGATGTCTCTGCGGTGTAACTCTGAAATCCTCCTAAAAAAAAAATGAGGGTGGACTCTGATTCTTGGTATCTGCAGGTCCACGGTTCGGGATCAGCAGGCGGGGCGAAGCGGCATCTGCAGCAGGATGACCTGCCGGTTCTCGGACGGGTGGCATTTGTTGATATGCCTGGTGAGTCCCGGGGAGCTGTAGAAGACGGCGGGGCAGTATTTGCACGGGTACACCTGTGAGGAGTGCAGCAGGCGTATGTGCCGCTCCTGGCTGCCTCTGCTGGTGAAGTTCTCCCCGCAGACGGGGCACAGGTGGCAGCAGGAGGAGCTCAGGTTGAGCGGCGCCGCGCTCTGCTCGCAGGCCGCTGGGTCCTCTTCCTCCACCGTTTTTGGGGAGCCGTGCTGTGACGCCAGGTGTTTCCTCAGGTAGGCTTGGCGCTTAAACCTTTTCCCGCACTGATTACAATCATACAGTCCGTCCTCGGAGCCGGAGTCGGACGGCTCGGGGCTGGGTGTGTCCCTGTCACTAGAATCCCGAGCTTCATCTGAGGCTGCCTTTCCGGACGCTGCCACTTTCTCGCTCTGCGCATTTTGCGCTCCGCTCTGCGGTTTCGGTTTGTGCCACCGCCGGTGTGAGGCAAGGTTGGCCGGGCAGCTGAACACTTTGTCACACTCGGGACACCTGTACTCAACCCGGACTATCCTGGAGCACTTGTGCTGTGCCAAAGCAAACGGGTCTGCGTACGCTTCCCGGCACAACTGGCACACAAACTCCCCCAGGGGGACATGGTCTCCTCCGGCCGACTGCGGTCTGGGAGGCTTCTGGTCCACCGGCGCCTCTTTAATCTTGAGCCCAAGAACCGGAGATGTAGTGACATCATCCTCAAAGTGCAGTTTCCGGATAGCTTTGGTTTTCTTGGACGGCGGTTTGCCTTTGCGCTCGGTGTCGTTGTTGGACCGCTTGGAGCCGGCGGCGGCGGCGGCAGGGAGAGTCCCGGTGGATGCAGAGCTGGTTTCGGTGCGGCTGCTGTTACTGGAGCCGATTTTCAGGTCCACCGGGGCGAAGAGGTGATCCAAAGCTGTGAGCGCTGCTGGTGTGGGGAAAGACTCCGCGGAAACCGGCGATCCGAGGTTGAAGCGCCCCTCGAAGTAGGAGCGGTCATGATCCTGACTGACGGGGCGGGTGGGGCTGTAGAGCGCCTGGTACACCGCCTCGGGGTTTCCAAACTGCACATGTTTAGCATCCGACTCCGGAGCCGTGGCCGCCGCCCCGCAGGTGGGCGTCGGCGTCTGTGCGCGCACCGGGATGGAAGCACGCTGAAGATTCAGATACGCTGAAGCGGAGGAGGAGGGCGGCAGCAGCGGCGGTGCATCAGCCGCTGTTTGCTCCGCTTCCTCGTCGTCGGAGCGGACCCGGTAGGACACCGGGTTGGTTTTCTTGTTCCTTTTCACCAAAAATCCTCTGGGCATGTTCGCGCCGGACGGAGAGCTGAAGGCACTTTGGACGCTGCTGCGGGGAGAAGAAAACCACTTTCAGCCGCTCGCGCATAAAATCATCTGATGCGTCTTTTTGTGTGTTTGTTTGGTTCCTCCTGTTATTGATCCCGTGTTCTCCTCCCGAGGTGCTTTCACCACAACATAGCTGCACTCTTTTTAAGGCGACATGATGACATTGTTCCCGTCCCCCCCTTCTTGCCTCATCCCCGACCAATCAGAAGGAGCCGAGGTCCCCTGTGGATTTGGGGAGTGGGTGTGGGAGGATGGAGAGGCTGATGGAAGGTTGGGGGTGGGGGTGGAGGGGATTTGCAGATTGCAAAGCAGATGTACCTGAGGGTTTTATTGTATTTCACCCACACACACACACTCTCTCTCTCTCTCCACACACACACACACACACACACACACACACACCGACACTCACTTTCCCTCCTCCTCCTCGTCTCGACCCGGGCACACGCCAGGAGCCTCCTGCTTTTACGGTCTGATGAGTTTGTATAGAAATCTACACGTGCCTCGGCTTTATGTGTCTCTTTTTTGGGGGGTGATGGGGGCTCTGATTTGGTCACAAAAGAGACATATCCGTCCACATAACGGCACAAAACAACAGTACAGAAAAGTCGAAGGTAGGAGTAGAAACTTTGAGCGGTTAAAATACACATAAGAGGGAAATTCAAGCACGCATTCTCAACGTGATTTGAAATAAATGTCAGCAAAAGCAGCTCTAAACCTTAAACATTTTCATTCAAAACCCCGGCTTCAGAATTTGAGTTTAAGGCACTAAAAGACTGAAACAAAGCTGCCCAAGAACTGATTTGCGGATCGGTTTTACGCACCGAAAAGCAAAGTCAAATTCGGACAAATATCTAAACATCAGAAATAAGAGAGACGGATGTTAAAGCACCCCGGCCCTGCAGCATGTGCGCTGGCGTGACAGTTAACTCTGGACATATGAATCCGTCATTTTACGCATACATAATTAATAGCGAGCGGAGGGTGTCCTGCTTTGCATCACAATGATTGCGCTTGTGCAAGCTGTAGACCCATCTTGATTGAAAAGGAAATTGCAGTTGAAAAAAAATGGGAGAAGAAGAAGAAGTCCCCCCCCCCCTCCCCAAAAAGGCAATCTGGACCCCAGATACTGTCGGCGCGTGCTGCGCGTAATCAGCGCGCTTTTTCTGTCTCCAAATGGGGCAAACCGAGATTATCTGACCGTTAAACAACATCAAACCCCGCAGGTCTGACCCGGTCAGTCGGACAGCAGTCTGTCCCGCACCGTGAGGGATGATGGGATGTCTGTGCAGAGCTCGCGGACCCGTTTGGAAAGGTGTAAAATTAGGGCGTAAAATGGACGCGTGAGAGGACAAGAAGTGTCCGATTATTTTTATTGATTGATTCCAATTTTGACTGTTGGTGTGTCCAAACTGAGAGCCGATCAATAAACACTCATGTACGGACGCGGGTCATTATGACGCTGTAACTACAAATAAAAAGAAAAACGTTCCTGCATTTCACCTATTATACAAAAAAACAAACAAAAAAAAATCATCATCCGACAGTCTTTTATAAATCTTTAAAGTCTCATTTACTTAACTAAAAATAACCGGTTCCCACGTGTTTCCCTTTAAATCTACAAGTTTCGAGATTTCGTCAAATCAAATGTTGCTGCTGTTTTAAACGCACCTGTCAGCTCTGCTCTTACTCTGGGAGCAGGTGAAATAACCGAATTTGTGATGCTTTAAGAAAACTCAGATTTTAGGACAAAAACACACAAAGACCGAGATCATTTGTCCAGTGCGAGTTGTGTTCAAAATATTTTGTGTAGTTGAACTGATTTAAACACAACCCACAGTCTGCATTTCATACATAACGCTCGGTGTACGATAACAGGGACAGATGGAGATTTGCGCAGCAGTAACAGGTCACCACACAAAAGAAAATGAACAAACTTCTAAACAAATGATGCAAAACTCTCATTAAACACCGTGAAAACTGTTTTAATACCAGGACAGTGCGCCGGTATATCCGTGCAGTAAAGCTGCCTTTTAAAGTCACTCAGATTTCAGTGTCAATCTGACTTCATATTTCCACACCAGCAGCGCCTTGTTTTCTCAGCTTGGGGGTCCAAGAATATGTCCTGTGTGTGTGTGTGTGTGTGTTATTTTCCCGACAGGCCTCAGCTCAGCCTCATTAGCATACAGCTGTAGAGTGACACCCTCCTCCTTTTCCCCCCTCCTCCTCCTCCCTCCCTCCCAAAAGCCACACATCCACTTTCATGTGCAGCCCCTATAGGGCCCTGTGATTGGTCACACTGCTGCAGACTCACAGTTACAGTTGGCACATTGTATGGGGCCGGGGGCCGGGGGGTGGGAATGTAAAAGTATTCCAGGGATTCTCTTTTTATTTGGACTAAAATGCTGCACATTACACAAGACAAAGTAAGTGTGCGCCCTCTCTCATCACTGAGAGATGCTAAAAAAGAAATTATTAGATGAGCACATGAAAAAACAAAAATCTGTTATGCTGCACAAAGTTTCACTGTATTAATCCTGAATCTCTCACTGAAATCTCGATTCAAACGTGAAAACCTTTTGGTTTACACCGACCAATCAAAGCAGCTGTTTAAAAAAATTAATCGACTTTCCCAGAAAATGCAGATTTTTCTTAACCGATTGAGGGAAAACAAATGAACTTCATGTTTTTGGAGGGATGCAAATTGAATGTATGAGTTAAACAGTAGCTGATAGCATGTGTTCATTTGGTGGTTCCAGGGTGAAGTTTAATATTATCATGAGCATAAAATGAATCAGCCATCAGATTATAATTCAGAGCTTAAAGGTTTATTTTCAGCTTTAAATTAGCTGCAGTTATGAACGCCTGCGACACACAAACAAAACAAAAACACAATTAGACTTCACCCGAGTCTTACATAAAGTTACTGGTTAAACTCACAAGCATAAGTTAAGAAATCACGAGTCACTCGTCCTAGTGGAACTGCTGGGTGGAACTGCTGGGTGGCACAGCGGTGCCGTGGTTAGCCTCACTAGTCTCAGATACAAGAAGGATCCTGGTTTGAACCCTGGTGGGTTCCTTTCTGTGTGGAGTTCTCATGTTCCTTCTGGGTACTCTGGCTTCCTGCGACAGTCCAAAGACCTGCACGTTAGATTACAGGTGAGTCTGCAGCGGAGGTGAGGGGGAGCTCGGAGGGTACGGAATAAAGCGCTGTAAGAATGTGTGGTTAAATGTGGTCCGCAGCAGACAGTGAGACCAGAAACGTGTTGTTTAAAGTCAGACTGTTCCAGTTCCTGTGAAGGGGAAAAGGTGTGCATCACTTAAATAAGGTGTGACAGGTGAATTCAAACAGGTGACAAAGGAACACAAGAGCCAATCAGTGACAAGAGCTCAAAGGAAGTGAGAAAATGTAAATAAAAAGGAATCTAGATTACAGCACAATATCCACCTGTTTGATCCACCACTGGCTTTATCAAAAAACACTGTTCAGGCGCTGCCTTGAATAAAGGACAGTTCATTCAAAAATCATACATATTATTAGACATATTATTCCTCAGGTATGCAGTGCTGTGAGTATTTTGGTGTAAGGATTCCAGTTTTTGGACACATTCATGCTGTAAAGCTGTGACTCAGAATACAAACATGCTTCAGTGTTTATTTCTGCTCCGCTGAATTACCCTACATCCCAGCTGGAACGCCATCAGACCGCAAACTGACACCAGAGCAGGACACCGAGTCTCCACTACAATCCTGAACCAGCTCGAATGACTGGAGGTACACAACGATACACAATATAATTACTGCACCTCAAACAGAGTTGTGTTTGTTTGCCACGCTGTGAGTTCAGAGCTGTCCCGGGCACATGAACATGGGCAGCAGGTTTCGGTTGTAGCTCAGGTACTTCACGGCGCTGCTCCTCACAGCTGCTCGACTCTGCTCGTCTAAACGGTCAGGAGGGGGGAGATCCGTGTCGTCCTCCGTCCGCACCTGCAGAGACACAGGTGCAAAATAAAACCCGCTGACACGGCACTGTCCTATTTGGAGATATATTTATTCATTTTTAATTTCATCCACCAACTAGCAGGTTCTGATCGATCGCTGCCTCAAAGCTGCCACTCTGATGTTCCTCAGAGTCTCTAAACTCCTCACCTTCACACAAGTCATGCACGTTCTTTAATGCACCGCTGCTGAACTGTGCACGCAAACCGACAAAGTTCAGCCTCCTGACGAGCGCGATGTAGGAGGTGAGAAGGAGAGCACCAACCTTGAGTTTGGTGATCTGCTGAAGCTCCTGCTCAAAGTCAGAGAATCTGTCGTGGAAAACAGGCAAACAGCAGCTCTGCGTGAAGAAACTGGAGAGAAAACATTCGCATCAGTGCGCGAGTCCTTCATTACCAACAACCAGAGGCCTTAAAGGAAACGGCGCACTCTGAGAAAAAAATCCTGATTATGCTGCTTTCAGAACTGCTGGAAGCCAAAATCATAACTGAAATTACAATCTGATTAACACCCAGCCTGAAAGCGCATAATGTAAAGATTAGTTTCCACCACGGGTAACTTTCTTTGTAATTCGTGTGAACTGACCCTTTATGTCAAAGCTCAGCAAACCTTTGAACACACACACACACACACACACACACACACACACACACACACACACACACACACACACACACACACACACAGAAGCTTTCCTAAGTGTGTCGGCTGAATAAGCCTCTGCCGCCACACGGTCGATCAATTATCTTAACGGCTCCCGATGCCCTGTCAGCCTCCACAATGACTTTACGAGTCAGCTGACTGAGCGGCGTGACGGGGAGTCGGCCTCTGCGGTGGGGAGGCTGTGGCTTTGTCTCGTCCTGGACCGGCCACAAAGACAGATTGGGGAGCTGCATAAACAGATTAGGAGGTGGGGGGACAATAGACGTCCGTGTCTGGGGGTCATTTGTGTTGAAACCTCAGAAGCAGGTCACCTACTGTTTGACAAACACACACACACACACACACTGAAAGTTATACCAAAGGGAGAGGACAAAGGCAGCTGAGGTCCAAATCTTTGTGTTGTTTTGATGTGTGGAAGTGATCAGTCAGCGGTCACATGATCTCAGGAGGTTTCACCACCTTTAAGCTTCCTGAAAACGCTCCGAAGCAGCGAAGGCGGCTCGTTTCTGCACACAACTTATGCAAACATCTGTTTTTTTTAAAGCTGACCACCCGCCGTCTGCCTCGATTCAGCACCAAAAATTACACATCAAAAAGGGAAAAACAGCAGCTCTTCTGCAGTGACTGACGCGCATACGTGAAATTATACTCCTGCAGAGGGCTGGACAAGATAACAGGAACACTGTACAAACACAATAACAGCGTAGAAAACAGCAATCTGCAGAAGCTGCTTTGTGATTCTGACAACAGCGAACTAAAAGCAGACATCATGCGCTTCACCAAACGCATCATTTCTGCCAGTTTAGTCAAAGCGGAGGATGTTTTTACCTGCTGCATTATCAACACTACCAAAGCCTTCAGTAAACATATTAAAGAAAATGTTTGATTTTTATGAGGATTTGTATTCATGGAACTGATTATGTTTCAGCACTATGCTTAAATTTACAGGCATGAGACTGAAAGGCTGCAAACAGCCGTCCAGGATCGGGGAGCCGGTCTGGAGGAAGACGTGTTTCTTCTTCACTGAAAGACAACAACAAATACTTGAAGCGCACTCACTTTTAGTTTGACCTGCACATGCAGTCCTGCAGATAATCTGAATCCCAGCAGCCCCGCTGTGACTGCAGTGTTACTAAAACCGAGCGCCTGCAATTCATGTTTTCAAACTAATGAGGTGTCACGTGTAAGCAGAAAAAGAAACGATGCTGCGAAACGTGTCGCTGGTATTTTCAGCTGAATCTGAAGCTTTTGACCAGGATGCATCCTCTAATGTCCACAGAGGCTGCCTGCAGAAGCCAGTCAGTCCCCACAGGCTCCATAATAAAATGTCCAAAAGCAGAAATAAACATGTTTACAGCCTGATGCAAAAATGCTTTTGGTCTCTATAGCTAATTTATCTTATTACCACGTAATATTGTTCAACATGTAGACACATGCACTGGTCCTCCCAGTTACACTATGAAAGTCACCTGTATAGTGTTCAGATATCACCTGATTTTTTTGTTTTTTCCTTTTATAAATTATGCATTAAGTGTCTGATGTTCCAACATCAACAGTCATGTTTAAAACAATGACGTCAGCATGCATACAAGTAATATCTGCAGACGTGTAAAGCAGTAACTGTCGATACTTGTCCCACCTGTACAGGTCGCAGATCAGGCCCTGGTGGTAGCGGCTCAGCAGCTGGCCCAGCAGCTGCTGGTGTTTCATGTAGAGACTCAGGTAATTGGAGACAGGGAGGGGCTTCAGGGACAAGCAGGTGAGCTCCTCCACGAGCTCGTAGCAGTCGAGATGCAAGCAGAAGTAGTTCCCCCCCTCCGCCCGTCCCGTCACAACCCCCGTGTCCTGTAAGTTTACACGGAGCAACACGAGTAATGAGGATGTTAATTTCACACTAGTTCCACATTATAAAACAAAACTTTAAAAACAAAGCAAAATGCTTGAAAAGTCAATGAAAAATAATACAGACTAAAAACTCAGAAGCTCATTAATATCACAGAAACAAACAAACTAACACAAACATGTAATTTTAGCCAATAAAAAGTGTTGTATATGTTGTATCTGCAACAGCAGAACTCATGGATCAGTCTGTACAGTATGAGGCACTGAAGGCTTCGTGCAGCACATTTCATTAAGGATGGACGCATACATCCATATACTTTATGCACGTGTGCACCAACATGATGAGTCCTTGCTTCATCAGTTCTGCACTAAGTTGAATAAAGTTCAGTGCAGATGGCCTTAATGAGGAGTTGTTTCTTGCTCTCGTAACAAATATAATAACTGTTTGTTCCATCAGTCAGAAAGTGAGAGCTTACACGTTTAATGTGAGGACCTGTGTGGTCCGTGGGAGACGGTTTGCTGACATGCAGGTAGTGATACCCTCCAGGAAGCGTCCCACCTGAGGACAGCAGGAAACACGTGACACACATCGAGATGGGGGTGTGGTTAATATCAAGCCTTTTCAATAACTGATACTACTGTAAGTGATTACTTTGGTAATTACATGGTCACTGCCAAATATTTACATCATTATTACCAAGTTATTACTCCACCATTCCACGAGTATTATCAAATATAAAATATTAAGTACTACCAACACCTCAAGTTGACCTCAGAGAACTTCTGATGTGGACATTTTATAATTTGAGCATTTAATCAGAAAATTGTTCAGACATTATTTATAGTTCAGCAAACCAACATTTAGAAAACACTGCAGTGAAGAAGAGCAGTGATGTGAAAAGCCTGCGCTCTTATCAGCGGCAGATACTGAAGTGAGATTAGTTTCAGTGCTGAAAAAATTCAGTGGTATCAAAAATGGGACAGCAGCAAAAAAACCATAACTCGCATCCACCCACAGAGGAAAACAGAAGTGAGACAATGAACTCAGATAACAGGCGCCGATACGGCATCTGTGCTCTCCCTGAACGCCGAGATCTCTCTGAAAAGTTCACGTGTTTCATCTCTCCGAGAAGGGCGAAGCAGAGAGGCTGTCGTGTTTATGTAACCCGTGGAGTGGCCTTGGTCGCTCGCTCAGTGCGCCGCAGCACAATACGGCATTGTTGCGCCGGCTATAATTTGAGTGTCTGCCACAATAGCGTCGGCGGTGGGCGGGTGGGTGAAAGACTGGAAAATGTTTCACAAACACATAATGAAAAACACACTGGCGGTGCGAATTCTCTCAGATAAAAGCAGGAAACGACACGTGTGGACAGGAGGAAAGTCGGCGAAGGGAACATCGAGCTGAACCGACAAACCCTGAAAATACAAACCTGCAAACCTGAGATCTGCCGATCAATGTGAAGGAATTTTAAGATAAATCGGCTTTTCTTGGCCCACCGATGAACGAGTCGCAGTTTCCACAGCAGATTTAAAACAGCTTTGAATATTTCCATAACCAATAAACAGGGTCAGAGCCAAAACACCGACCCTGAAGGGAGAATGTTCTCATCATCGGGGGAGCAATGGAAAGTCTTT
Source organism: Archocentrus centrarchus (assembly GCF_007364275.1). NCBI lineage: Eukaryota > Metazoa > Chordata > Actinopteri > Cichliformes > Cichlidae > Archocentrus > Archocentrus centrarchus. Next base: position 2,062,250 of record NC_044369.1, on the reverse strand, counting down.
GAATAATACGGGCATTTTACAACGTTGGTGTATAACTAAGCACCCAGCTCAAATGATTTAGTCTGGGTTTAGTCTGCGCACAGCAGCTGCACGTCTGCAACCCACTCTGCAACCTGCCTCAGTGTCAGTGGTTCACATCCATTGGGTGCTGCTGTGCTTTTAAATTTGGCTTTTTTTCCATTTGCTGATTTGTTTCGTTCCTCTTCTTTATTTTTCTCCGTGGTTCGGTTTAGGCAATAAAAAAGAAAACATGAACGCTTTCTTGTTGACCAATGATGAGTTGGGAGTGACGGATCCACCACACTGATACCTTAACCTCGTGAGTCAGGGCACAGACCCAAAAGGACCCACAAAACGACACTGATTCCTGAGTGTGACTGTTTGAGGAAGCCCATCAGCTTCTACAGCAGGTTCAAACTGTGGGTTTACTTTCAGATTCGGGGCCATTTTAGGTGCATAGTTTCTAAACTATCCTGAGTCTCCAGAAACACTGAGCATATAACAATAACAATAGAAGGCAATCAAAACTAAACCTCAACTCGAACCACACCTTCAATCTTGGCCTGTTTGTACAGCGGTATGAGACGATTCGCTTCAGGAGGCGGCGCCTCGGCAGGCTCCACGGTCGGATCGAAGAGGGTCAGCAACGTGGACGCCAGCCCCCCGCCCACTTCCTTGGAGTTGAAGTTGGCGTGCGTCCACTCGTCTGTGTAGTAACTGCGGGAGAATTTGGTGACAGGTCCGGCGGCCCAAATGGATGAATCGCTGGTGTTGAAGAAGGAGTTTATGACAAGCCTGCCGTCGAATGCCAGGAAGGATTCGTTGAAGCTGTTGAAGGCGTCGTAGTCGACCCCTTTGTTGGAGAGGTTGATGAACACCTGAAAGGAGAAGAAGAAGAAGCATCCGTTCTCACGCTGCAATCTTTATTTGATTCCACAATCCTGATGTTTTTTTCTTCTTTTCTGACATGAACATCACATATTTAACTGTAAAATATGAGCTGCGGGCAGGAGCAGGTGTAAAACAGCAAACCTGGATTTCTCTGAAGGCAACAAAACACCATCACCCACCTTTAAATCTGTGAGAGGGATGAGAGAAAAGTACAACTCTGACTGGTGACTGTGTACGTGCAGCTTTACTGTCCAGTTTCTGACAGCATTTATTATCTCTGACTCCTGAAATCGTGGACTAGAAACTAAAAAATGAACACAGCCGATATGACACATATGTTGTAGTAAGATTGTTCTCAAGCGGTGAGACTTGTAGGAGGACTTTGGAAAACCAAGTATTGACTCAGATGATTAATTCTGGGTTATGACGTTCACAAGCTGCTCAGGATCAGGAGGACTGAGTGATGCCAAAGAAACATAATGTGCTCTTTGAAAAACTAAACTCTGTGATACTCTGTGGATTTGTACATACATCTGTCTTCTTTGTAAAGCCGCATCTTTTAAATGTTGTGTTAGACTGTCTGTCAGCACGTTACATACACACAGAGTCCAACAGGACTCAGCATGCAGCAGAATTTTAACAAGAAAAATCAGCACATACCCAGAAGCAGAATCATCCTCTTTCTGAGACAATGGAAGTGATGGAAATGGGAAACACACCAAAATCATTTTGTGCTTGACAAACACAGTTTGCTTCCAGGAGGAAAATTAACATCCAACCAAGAGCCACAATCTGGTGAATTCAGCCGGTCGGGCTTTTCCAGCTCCACCAGCACCTTGGCCACTAACCCACTATTGTTTGGATATCATTTCTTTTTGTAAGAACTAATAACCCGTCTGGGTGAGCGCGGAAAGCATCCGGCGGATTTTGAAAACCATCAGAAACTTTGACTTACTCCACACTGCAGATGGAGAGGCTCTGCATCGGTGGTGAATGATGCCGACGTGAGAGCGTCGGCTTGTTTGCCATTGTTAAACTGGGCCAGCACACAGTTACGGTGGATTCGGACCTTGGCGTTCTCCATGGCCATCACCGCGGCTTTTTCTACAGACGAGTCCGTGAAGCTGCAGACGCCTGGCTCAGGAGGAGGGAGGACGAGATTGATCCGAGATCCACGGATGCCGAGGCTGAGCAGAGTCTCCACGGTGGTGTAGACATCGAGGTTGTTGCCGTAGACGATGGCATTTTCTGAGAAGATGCAATGAAGGAAAAGTTTCATAGTGAGAGTTCGTTCAGAGAATGGTGTGACAGAAAAAAATAAACACACACACGAACACTCATTGTTTCTAAATCAAAAGTGCCGAAGTTTGTAAGATGGACATTGGTGTGATGATGGGAGCAACACAAGAATATGAGCTGAGCGAGCTGCACCATACACCTGCATAAATATAACTACGTGGCCATTTTCCCACATGAACTTTATGAGATGTAGCACAGAGCAGGAAATAACAGGTTTCACAAGAAATACTCACATGATGCAGTAAATGTGCCAGAATATCAGTCAAATCACGCCTCTTTTATTTATATAGCACATCTGAAAGCAGTGTGAGGTGACCCAAAGTGCTCTCTAGTTTTCTAATATGCAAAAATGAGAGTGGAGAAAGAAGTCATTGAGAGGCTGGCTTAAGAGACCTGGAGGGAGACTGTGAGGTTAAAGTACTGTGTCAGATATTGTGGAGCTGATTACAGATGCTGGTTAGAAACATCTGTAATCGAGAACGGGGACAAACACGACATACTTGGAGTCACAGCCGACCCACCGAGAGCTGGAAAAAGGATGGAGAACTTTTCTAAGTCCTTAAAACTGTCTTCAGGGGCGCCTGGGTGGCTTAGTGGTGAAGCCGGCGACCACATACATATGCCACGTTGCGGTGCGGGTGGCGCGGGTTCGCGTCCCGGCCCGTCGCCAATTTGCCTGCGTGTCTTCCCCTGTATCTTTCCCCCCATTTCCTGTCTCTCTCCACTGATGATATAAGCCGCTGTGGCCAAAAATGCAAAAAAACAAAAAACTGTCTTCAATCTAGCGATGGGTAAAAGCTGCTCTTAACAACACCGATCAATACTGATCACACTTCAACTGAGTTATCGGTCACATAATCCTCTCAGCTTGTTTAGGTAAGGAGCCGATGATGGAGAAAGCAAAATGATTCAAGTACTTCTCTGAAGAACTGCCTGTGGTGTACAAATTACTTCAAAACACCACAAAACCTCAGGACCATGGCGTATTTAGATACTTCAGTGCAGATCAAAGTGGGTGGTCATCTTATTGATAAGCAATAAGCAAATATTTTCTACAATATCTCACCTACAAAGTTTACTATTAATGGAAAATGTACTGACAGCTGACGGTGGAGCACAGACACTTGGAAATCCAATTAAAATGATACCTTCAACTCTGAAATCAGTGAAAAAAGCAGCTGCTGTCATTTCCACTTATTAATAACAGACATGAAATCTCATGACTGAAAACATTCAGATCCAAACTGAACGCTGCACTAACGGCTTTCTGAAAACAAAAAATTAATCTACGTGCATTTTTCTCCATTTAGGAGCTCTCGTATTGTTTCTGATTGTGAGCACAGGAGATGTTATTGTGCAAAGATACAATACAAATAATCCCCCTTTTTCAAACCGATCGACAAACAGCAGCTCCGTCTGCTCAGGTTTTACAAACAGCCTTGAAAACAAAGGAGAAGCCCAACAAGGGGCCCTCGGCTGAGCCACGGGCGACACGATGACAAATGAGAGCATCTGAATGAGACTTCTTCATATTTTACACAACATGCAAACTCACAGGAGTCTGACCTCATGCTTTGCTACTTGTAATGGACAGCGCCAGCAGGACCCTCGTTACAAAGGTGCGAGAGACAAAGAGAGCACAAACTGAAGTTTAATATGTGCATGAACTCACGCCGAGCCACTGTAAACAATTTCTTTTAATGAATAGTTTAGGAAGTAGATACTGTCTGCTTACAAAACTTAAAATAAAATAAAAACAACAGTAAAACCAATAAAAGACAAAATCAGAACTGAAACAAACAAACCTCCTCTGGGAGCTTTCTGTAACCGCACTGACCTGGAAGCAGTTTAAAAAATAAAAACTAACAGTTTTTATTTTTCCCCTAAAGTTACACGAGGTGAGAGAAACCACTCAGACACCGAGGTGATGATGTTTTAACCCGAAGACTCTCTCAAAGGTTCAGAAGTAAAAGTTTTATAAAAAGAGTTCAGTACACATACTGTTTTTTTATTTTTATTTGTTTATGTATGGGGGCGGGGGGGCACAAATACAAAACAGATCGAAGCAATCAGAGCGTCTCAGAGAGTCTATCCATCAAGAAGCATCACCACAGCAAAGTGACCTGGAAACAATTCAGGAAGGGATCGAGTTAAGTGGTTGATTTTCAAAATAAGAGTAAGGGGAGTGTCCACTGCAAATCCTGTCGTTCTCTTGGATTGGTCAATAAAAAGTTACCAGACATATGTGGATGGTTGTTAATGTACCTGGGCACACCTGAGCACAGTCTAAGGCTGTGGCTGAATATCGTGTGTTGTTTCATGTCGGTCATATTGAACGTAACATGAAATGATAATATCATAATAAGAATATTTTATTACGTTTTCCTGCAGAAGAGTTGATTTTCTTCCTATCCCAGCTGACCCAGAGTCAAAACTAATTTATTTAAAAGCTGGCAATACAAAAAAAAAATGGAACTACAGCGAACCATAAACACACTTTGATTAGTGACTATAGCTCATAATCTTAATTTAAATGCAACAGCTCGATCAGTGCAGGTTTCATTACAGCAGTGAAATGTTCAACTGCTGCTGAAAAATCAGATCCTATCAGCAGGTTATGGCATGAAATGGAAAACACAGTGTTAATTAACATTTACATGATCTGTGTGACTGAGTGTCAGTTCTGTTGATGGTTTCCATGAGCGGCTGAATGATATGTCAGTATGAATTATGGGATGTTATTATGGTCCAGTTAAAGAGGTAATAAAGGAAGCACTGAAGCACCTTTCCTGAGTGTTTAGACAACTCAAACAGCTCTTACTGTGGCTGCCACACCTCTGGGTCACTTCACTTACTCAGGAACCTTCCAAACACCATTCAACTGCACCATGAGAGTGAGGAAACAAGGTACTGCTACTGTGTATTATCTGAGTCACATTTATTTATCCATTTAATAAACTGAGGCAACTTTTTCAGCTTAGATTTGACACAAAGCTGATTCTGGTTTAATGTCCGAGCGTGGAGGTGAAGCTTCTACAGGCTGCTGCTCGTGGTCTCTATCCATGGTGCTGAATGAGGGGCATGTAAGGTAAGTTTGAAGCATCACACACTGCTGATATACTCATGATTAATGGTAAAGAGCACACACAAACACAGCCATTTGCTTTGAAAACATACCACACACTGTTCGCCTGACACAAACACACACAAAAAAAAACTAAACGCCCAGCGAGGACTCCGGCTGACATCCACGGGGAAACAAAACACCACCTCAGTCACTGTCTCTCATATAATCACTCTGCCAGTTTGGGGATTTCATTTTGCTACAGGCGGTAATAACGTCTCCTCGATTGTTGCTTAGCATTTGATGGTTGGATGGTGCCGTTCCTCCACTGTGAGCATTTTTCAGCTCTCAGCCACCAATAAAAATGCAACAGCACTAAAAGTGCGAACATTTAGAAAGTATCTGTCAGAGAAAAAAACCCCACTGTACACCTCACACCTGTACACGGTCCCTGAGTCATCAAACGTGGATTCATCCACAAAGCGTTCCTTCCTGATGGGACATACTTTCACCTGTTCTGTTAGCTTTAAGCTTTCTGTCACTGCACAAGGTCACATGGACTCATGAATTCATAAATGTTGCCATATGTTGTTTTCCTACTTCAGAACACAGGAAGCATTATATTTAATAGGTTACAGCTGCACATGCTCATTTGATGATTATTAATTGTTGTGTTCATGCAGGACACATCAGTTCCTCCTGCCATCTTTGTGAAGTGCTCATAGTCTCTGTGTTGGTGGAACTGTTACATTCAAATAATAAAAAGTGGTACAGCTCCTGCCTGCTGCACAGTCCTGTCTCACGGGTTGTCTTTAGTTGTTTTTACACCATTTCTTTTTGACTTGTACTTGTTTGTATTGCCCGTATCAATTTTAAAACTGAAACTAGATATTTATTTAAAGCTTATTTAAACATTGTTGGAGGAGAGTTATAAGGCGTTTAAACATGAATTGAAACATCTTTGTTTTTCTGTTGGATTTGTGGTAAATTAGAAAAACAGCTGCTGGGACACAACAGATACAACTGCACCCGAAGGCTGAGATTTACATACACTCTGTTTTCCTTTTGCTGTTATTATTAAAATATGGAAATAAACATGGTATCTGCAAAGATCTGCCTCTGCAATTTGCATGTATTAATGGTTTTCCTTTATGACTGGAATCAGCTAATTAGTATGTATAAAAGCCTCACTCTAGATCACTGCACAATTCCTTCAGAGAGCAGATTAATTTTGCTTAATGACACTGTGCATTTTCCCTGCTCTGAAAAGCCCGGCTCTCAGAAAGTGATATGATAATGGAAAATGGATGGAAGAGGCCGACCTGATTCACGGAGATGAAAGATTTCTCTGCAGCTAATTAGCTGCTAATTATACCAGGGCACTTCAGCAGTGACTGGCTGAGTAATGACATACTACTACAGATTAATTTTAGGTGTTCTCTTTCTGTGTGTGTGTGTGTGTGTGTGCGCGCGAGTGAAGTTTTTCACTTACCCTCCAGCTCCAGAAAGTTGGCGCAGAGCCAGCGGCGAGCAGCCGTGCAGTCGTGGAGGTCGTTGAGGGTGAAGAGGTTGGAGGGCACGGGCCCCGTGTATCTGCTGTGAGTGGAGTGCAGCTGGCTGTTTGTGACGGGTTGGCTCAGATCCACACCAGTGGGACACGGTACCTACACACACACACACACAAACACACACACACACACAGAAGCAGGCCAATTAGACCAAATGTCTTAGACTTCAGAAACCGTCGAGTAACTGTACAAACATTTAAAAAGAGACATCATGAAAGGACCGCTGGGATCTCAGATGTTGCCTGCGTCTCACCATTAAGCACAAAGTGTCCTTCAGCATGGACAACATTCATATAACATATAACAGATCAGCTGTTGGGGATATTAATGACCTTGGGTTCTCTTGTATTTATTGAGTCCTGGTCCCTGTTTCTGATTGTGCTGTTGTGTTAACCTCCTCAGTCTGCTCCCCCCTCTCTCATCTCTGCACCTGTTTAACGTTCTCTGTTTCATGTTTAGTGTGTTTTTGTTTGTTTCCTGTTTTACTTTGATAGTTGTCTTTCTCTCGAGTGTTGTTTTGGTTTTTACTTCCTGTCTGTATGTGTGTCTTCATCTGTGTTGATTACTTTCACCTGTGTCTTGTTCCCCACCTGTTTCCTAGCCTCAGTCAGTCTCCATCTGTATCTGTAGTGTTTTTGTCTTTGTCACAGTGTCGGTTTAGCTCTGTGCTGTTTTCGCCCCCTCGTACACTTCCTCTCTTTAACTTATCTTTTTCCATCAGTTTGTGGATCTTAGTTTTGAATTCCCTTTTTGGTCTTTGCATTCAGCCTAATAAAACAGCGTGTTTGTGTCTGCCTGAGTCCTGTGTCCTCTCCTTTTGTGCTAAAGTTGACTTTAAAGAGATACAATAAACTTTTTTCTCCTCCAAAAGTTAAATTCTAATGTCAAAGGAACAACACTAACATAACACAACACTAACACAACACAACACTAACATAACACCTACACAACACAACACTAACACAACACCTACACAACACAACACCAACACAACACTAACGCAACACCTACACAACACCAACACTAACACAACACCTACACAACACAACACCAACACAACACTAACATAACACAACACTAACACAACACAACACTAACACAACACCTACACAACACAACACCTACACAACACAACACCAACACAACACTAACATAACACAACACTAACACAACACAACACTAACATAACACCTACACAACACAACACTAACACAACACCTACACAACACAACACCAACACAACACTAACACAACACCTACACAACACCAACACAACACCAACACAACACAACATCAACACGAGGACGTCACACTGAGTTGTTGCCATTTGTAACTCAGGTAAGGGCCGAGTCTGTGGTGCCTCTTGGTGAACAGGCTTAAGCAAACAAATAAATAACTGCTTAAACACTCACTGACCATTTTATTAGGAACACCTCTGCTATCTCATGTAGTCAAACACAGCTGTGTCAAGTGTCAAAAAAAATGATAATACCATTTTATCTTTATTATTTAGGGTGTAGTGGGTGGTGGTGGTTGTATCTACACTGTTTCCTCAAACCAAATAACACGCATGGGGGGAAATATTTTCCACATTTTTTACACTGCAGTGACAGCCCTGCTGTCTGAGGGAGGACTTTCTACAGCTCACATTAGAGAAGCACCAATCATCTCACCCGATACTGCAGGCCTGTACAGAGGATGAGGTGGTCGTAGAGCACCTTCTCCCCACTGGACAACAGGATGTATTTGGACTTCCTTCGGATGCCCACCAACTTCCCCGTCACCACACCGATAAAGGAACGCACTGGGATCTGTGCCAAGTCTCTGCTGCTGTATGCATGACTGCAAGAAGACAAGAAGAAGAAACTTAAACTAAATATCAGTTGGATTATTTTAGGCTCATTTTCAGTGTAGTTACGTTGTAATTTAAGCTTCCATAATGCTGATGACAGACCTTCAGTTGGCAGTTTCTAATAGGACCGTTTTCTTTGGCCGTTGTAGTTTCATACAGCAGCCACTCATTTTTCAGATTCATTAATATAGCTGTGTGCAAATTTGATTATATACAGTGCTTAAACATATTAGACCACCTGTCACTAAAACAACACAAATATTTCAGAAACTTGTTTAAAAATAAAATTTTGTTATTTAATAACAAAATAACAAACTGAATTCACATTTTTATACCCAAATTTGAGCAAAACATTAAACCACTAAAACTAATTTTTCTGTTCTGCATGTCTTTTGGCATCTTAATGAAAAAATAATGTCCTTCATTATTTTTTCTGTTTTGCTGTAAAACAGTAAATTTGAAAATTCATCAACAACAATATTTATATTTTAACATTAAAAATATTTCAGTTAAAGAGCTGGTTCATACTGGTGGATTAACCATTACAGAACCATAAAGATTATTTTGGTAATTACCAATACTGTTAATCTGGGGCAGCTGTTTCCTTTGTTTCCTGGATCACAGCCGCTCTGACAGAAAGGCCACAGTTGGTCAGGTTTGTGGGACATTAACGAGCAGCACGGGGGCTGCACAGCGGACTGCCGGGGCTCCTTTTCATACTGTACACAGCAGACCGCAAATATAATTCTGAGTCCTGCCACATTCAGGAACACTTGGATGATGCTGCCATTGGGGCGCGTATCAGGAATGATACATAGACTTGAACATTAGCAAATGTGCAGCACACACACTGACACTAACTCTCCTTAGACATTTGCAGGCAGTATTGCCTGTAAAGTTTCTTCCATTCTAAATGAAATAAACAGAGAAACATTTCATATGGAGTTGCATGTTACCTTCTTGAACAGTGTGTGTGTGTGTGTGTGTGTGGGGGGGGGGTAACTAAGGCTAATTACACCTAAAATTATCACACACATTGAGTGTTTTCCAAACTGTCTAATGGTATGTGGATACATATCCAACATGTTTGGGAATGTGAGACGCCACAATAAGGTTTTCCATTTTCGTGCCCGATGTTGTTCCATTCGCTCACCTTGTGGAGAGAAATCCGATGTCCTCGAGGTCGCAGTCGCCGGGGAAACCGTGCGTCGAAATGAGGGTCAGGTTGTTGAACCTCAGGTGAGGGCTGTGAGGGAACAAACAACAGCGAGAAGCACGAGTGCTTTTCCACATAATGCTGTGAGCACAGAGTGCACGCTGAGAGCAGGATGTTTGCTGGGGAAGGACTGAAATGCAGTCACTGAAACATAACTCCTGTTCCTAAACCAAGTGTGGAAAAAAGTATGGTTTTTAATTCTAAATAACACGTTCTCTAAAACAGTTTTATACACAGCTCTTGTGTGACTTTGGAAAGCGATGCCAATCGCAGTGACTTTAATAACCAGTTCTGATATGTATTTAATCACTAAATGATTAATCCTTCAAAACAACTATCATCTCTGCTGTTTTGATGGACGTCAGTGGAGACACCTCCTTCCAGCTGAGAAGACCTGGGAAAACATGACGTTCCTCCAGGCTTCACAAATGATTTATTAGCTGCCAACAAGTTATTATTCCCACCATATTCCCCATTCCTGAACCAAACTGAAGGGGTTTCTTTCTGCTCGGCTATGGAAGCTGTATGACCCCTGTCCCCTCGCGTGGATGCATGTGCTGAAGCATTCACTGCAGAATATTCTGTCCCAGCTGTTCAGCCACAGCGGGCTCTGCTCCTAATGTAAAAAAGCCGGCCGGTCCGGCCAGAAGTGCAAAGTGTTTAGTCGGGTACATCTGTGTGATATCTTTGCTGTATCTCTCTTTGAAGCGCCTCGAGACGACTGTTGTGATTTGGTGCAATATAAATGAAACTGAAGTGAAGATCGAGCAGAGCAGTGAAAATGTATAAGGCCTAAACCTGCTGATCAGTGTGTGCTGGTTGGCAGGAAGAGTTATTTATATGCTGGTGTGTGTCTGGGTCATTCTGATGCAAAAAAAGGAAACCGATAACAGTTACATTAGTTACTTCAGTATAAAAACCAAGCAACACTACAGCTCCTCTGCAAAGTGGACACAAAGTTACTTTAATGCTACGACGATTGTGACGTTTATATATGTATATTTATATGTTTATTCTTGAAGACCTGAGGAATAACAGCCTGTCCACACAGGTGATTTCACCTCCTCTCAGGTCTGTGTGGGTGTGTACACACTGACAGTGGACAGCTGGCCTGTTGGGCTGGTATGACTTTTGCTTGTGGACACACACACACACACACACACACACACACACACACACACACACACACACACACACACACACACACACACACACACACACACACACACACACACACAGTACACCACTAGTTCACCTTTTGCAAATGTAAGCACAAAGGTAGGTATTAGGTAATAAGATTAAACTATAACATAACTGTTTACCACTTTAGTTTAAGAATAACTATAACACAACAAAAGTAACTTAACCCTTTTCATCTTTTTAACCAGTTGTTTAAATTAAAATTCAGTGTGTATATTCAAAGAAACACTGAAAACACATCAGATCTCAATGTGAAAAAATGCTGGATATCTGTACTGACATGAAGTGGGTAAAGTGTTAGGAATGACAGGATGCCACATGAGGCCAGGCATTGTTGTGCATCCGGAGGACCCAGGACCCACCGCACCTGCATAGGGTCTGACAGGTCAAAGATACCTGATGGCAGTCAGGGTGTCGTTGCCTGGCCTGTAGAGGTCTGTGTGTCCCTCCATGGATATGCCTCCCAGACCATCACTGACCCACCACCAAACCGGTCGTGCTGAACGATGTTACAGGCAGCAGAACGTTCTCCACAGCTTCTCCAGACCCTTTCAGGTCTGTCACATGATCAGGGGGAACCTGCTCTCATCTGTGAAAAGCACAGGGTGCCATTGGTGGACCTGCCAGTTCTGGTATTCTATGGCAAATGCCAATCAGGCTCCACGGTGCACCTCAGGCCCTCAGGCCACCCTCATGAAGTCTGTTTCTAAATGTTTGTTCAGAGATATTCATACAGTGGCTGCTGGAGCTCATTTTGTAGCCCTGCAGTGCTCATCCTGTTCCTCCTTGCATAAAGGAGCAGATCCTGGTCCTGCTGATGGGTTAAGGACCTTCTCCTGTCCAGCTTCCTAGAGTAACTGCCTGTCTCCTGGAGTCTCCTCCATGCTCTGAGACTGAGCTGGGAGACACAGCAAACCTTCTGGCAATGGCACGTGAAGCGTATGCAGACAGAGAAACTGTAATGTTGATATTATACAGAAAACTGAAGCCTATGTCTGAACTGTTGTACACCTGAGAAAAGAGCTGCGTTCAGCTCCGTCAGAAGAGAAAAATGGTTTCATGAACTCAAACAGCGGCGCTCTGATTACCAACCTGCTGCTCGTTCACTGTGCACACTGCCTGTTTAATACAGTAGAGTTTATATACACCTGACTGTACACAGCTTCGTGGAAACTGTAACAACGTGCAGTTTTCATGTGTAAACAGCTGTGGGGGAGTGCGGGGCGTTTAATACTGCCGTCCCATCCTCTTCTGTTCTGAACACTCAGCTTGCTGACAGGCTTCACTTTGTCGAGGCTGACCAATGTGAACTGCCTGAGGTCATGTGACGTTTCAGCAGCTCATCTTATGTTTGATTCAAATTCAACACATTTTTAACATTCTACCATAAATGACACACTTTGATGCTTTCCTCATAAAACCACTCTGTTTACCAACCTAAGCATCTTTACAAAGCTGGACATTCTCCAGCCCGCTAATGCATGTGTGGCTCCTGAGCATCAGAAGCTGCAGCCCTCCTACCTCCTGTGAGTTTACTGTTGACAATATAAACCATCTCTTGTGATGCAAATGGCCTCTTTTGTTGCGGCCTACAGGACATTACACAGCTGATAACGGCAGTTCCAGCTCCTACGCTGGCTGAATAGCAGCGTGTGTGTGTGTGTACCTTGCGGCGTCCAGCCTTATCACACTGACACTCTGATCACCTCCTGCTCTGTTCTTATCTCTGCTTCCTGCTAAATTAACGCCCACCGGCACACATCGACAACACCAGACACCAAAATGCTGCTAAACAGATTGCACGTGGGAGGGCTTTTGTTTCATATTACTCACTAGTTGTACCAGTGGATCCATGTCAACCAGGAGAGATCTGGTAACGCGTGATGGCTGTGCTCACGCTGAAGAGGTCCTTTAAGGTAATATCTGGCATACAGGATTGATGAGTCTATGAAAGGACCGAATTAAACAAAAACAGACAATTTTACCTCTAAACGATCTCACTATTAAATCTCCTGCACATGTTTCTGCCCTCTGGCACGAATTAAAAAGTTCCCACTTTTTTAATAAGCTTTTGCATCGTATGGCTCATTATACTGCACATTTAGTTAAGCTGAAATATCTCAGATCCCTCGATGAGGCTGACTGCAGTATTAGCCGCCCGCTCCGTGTTTGTGGTTGGCACTCAAACACCCACCTATGGGGCTGAAAAATGAGGCTAATATCAGTGAAATTCTATTTTTTATGAAGGCGCAGCCACACAAAATGAGTCACTGGCTGGTCACACCTTGCTTTGTCGCTGCCAGCTGACGTTCCAGCCTCCAGCTGCCTGTGTAAACCTCCAATGTAAACCCCCCTGACACACGTCAGCTAACCTTCCCTCTCATCTGTAGTTTGTCCCTTTGGTCAGCAGGCAGGTGTCCAGACCTCCACCTAAAGTAACTTACTCATTACTCACTTTTAGGTAGACAGCAGTATCATGAACACATGACACACATTTAATATTTTCATATAACAAAATCCAAATATTTCCAGATGAATAATATTTGCAGCTGGATCAGATCAAATCGCTTCAGGCGGTTTGATCTTTGCTTTTTGACATGAACATGTAAATAATAACAATAACATAATAACACAGGAACAATCAGACGGTGACTGCAGTCAAACTTTCCTGTTAATCTGTGCCAGAAGATGGATTTTTGTTGCAGCACTGAGGCGTTATGGCCCATTACTGGTGTCTGGATGTGACTCTGGATTTGCTCTGTTATCTGCCGCTGACAGACAGCTACGGTGACCCTGCAGTCTGACCACGGTGAGCAGAGGGCCGAGCTGCCGCAGAGCTCTTTATCTGTCTGACCCCGTCCCAGCCAGTAATGGAGTCGAGGGGGTTGGGGCTGCTGCTGCTGCTGCTGCTGGGCTGGAATCAATGAGCACAAGGAAATCTGTGTCGGGGTGGAGGGATGGGAGGGGGTTGGACATTTGGGCAGGGCTGATAAGGGGGGCCCCCTCGCAGGCCAAAAGTGACCCATCTTTCACCCTTTAAATGCGTTGCCGCCTCACCATTAGTCCAGTGGACACTAACTGCCTCATTAGTCAACTCATTAGTGACAGCAAACACAGATCGCTGCAGCAGATCCTGATGGGGGAAACAGTGGAGTGGCTAATTAAAGGGGGCCAGCTCTGGCCCCGCTGAATGCCAGGCCTCAGACAGCTGCGCGCGCCTGCCCCGGCACCGCCGCCGTGCCAGCCTTCCCGGCTCTATGAGCGCTGAGAGATCTCACTCTCACAAAACAACAACCCTGGTTGCCTGGCAGCTATCGGCCGGCTCTGAATCAGCAGCCCTGCGCTTCTTATTATTTGCTGGAGCAGTTAATCTCAGAAAGCAAGGACGAAGGCAAACACAGACTGGAGTCAAGTGACGAAAGGCGATAAAGAAATGAGAGAGACGCTCGAGTGAGACGCTTTGGGTTCCTCGGACGGTTTTTAAACAAGATCACTTGAAAAACTTTCCATCAGAACATCTGCCACATCTGTCTGTTTCAGTACCTGCATCATCACCATGCTGTTCTTTTTTGCCACATGTAGTGTGAACCTGTTTGTCTGCATTCACTGCCATTTATAATCCACATCACTGCCTGCCTTTTATCACCTGTCTGAGCTGCACGCACACACAGTTACTGACTCACACACACAAAGTCTCTCCTACACTTCGAGAAGTTTTACTTAAGGACACATTTTAGTGTTTCTACTGCAAGTGTCACCACTTCATGATTCTTAGTGCCATTTACACAGACTGTATATAAAAGATGGATGTAGCCATGACAACATCAGGCCCTCTGTTTATTAGCATTTTGGTTCTCTGGGGCCCTGAAGTGACCGTATTCAGCTGATTTTTGCTGTTTTATCATTGATTGAGTTAATCTGGCTTTGCTCAGCGCCACTGCATTTCCTTCAAGTTGATGATCCCTTCACAGTCAAAATATTTTGTTTTTATAAAAGTACCTGGCTTATTTTTAATGACTTCAATGATATGATATGAAAAACATGCATACACTCCTTACTGTCATGGTCCTGGGTCTGCAACCGCTTGTTTCTTAGTTTATGGTCTTTTGTAGTTATGTTACCTCCTTGTTACTGTTTTCTGTTTAGTTATATTGTTTCATGTATTCCTAGTTAGTTCCTTTGCTTTACACCTTAGTTCTCTCTGTGTTCCGTCCTGAAGTGTTTCCCTCTGCGTGGAGTTTCTTTTGTCATTTTTCAGTGTCTGTCTCCCTGTGTTGTGTCTTTTCTGCGTCCCTTTTATGTGGTGTCAAGTTTGCATTTGTATCAGTCTTCTCACTTCCTGTTTTATTTTGACACCCCCCTGTCTCTTGCGCTTTGTGTTTCGATTTACTTCCCTGAGTCTAGTTAGCGTCATTCTGTTCAGCTGTTTCCACTCCCCCCTCGTTCCCTCTGTGTATTTACTGTAAAATATGTGGTACACCTGGTCTGTGGGTTCCTCTGACTCTAACTGGTTACTCTTACTCGTGCTGTTGTTGGCCCGTCAGTTAGCTGTGGGGAAGTTCAAACAAAGAGCTGCCTGCACACGCTGAATGTGTTTTATCTTTGTTTGTTTTTTTCATCTCTGCTGAGCCTCCTTCCCTGTTCTGACACACTCGTTATTACACACACAGTTTTATGGTGGCAGTGGTGCAGTGGGTAGGCTGACTGCAGATGCTCGTCTCTGGATGAGTGATCTGGAACCATCATTTCGTTGTGTGCCTTGTGCGCACAATGACAGTGAGTTGAAGCTAACAGTTTTATCCACATCCACCAACGTGCAGTTGGGATTTTGGAGGATGTTTGCACTGGGTGAAAACCCCTCTCCATATGATGTCCATAGGTACGAATAACAGCAGTCAAAGACAAGCAGGTATGTCCAAGCAGCAGGTGAGCAAGATGGGAGAAGTCGGGGCAGAGACTAACTTGGTTCTAATAGATCTACAGTAGATACAGTAGAAAGCAAAGGTTTAGGGTTACATCAGGAGGGTGTTATTTTGGTGGGGAATAAATGGGAATATGTAATCTCGAACACAGACGAGTTTTAGCAGTTTAATCAATGCCAAGAGAGGAACTGCAAACATGGAATCATTTAGTGCTGTATTTTTTATCATTTACATCAAACATGACTAAACAGGATTTATTGGAAACTACTTTTAGAGGTGAAATAATATTTGTTGCTGTGAGTATTTGAGTCAGTGGTACTGAGTCAAAACAAAAAGGCCTACAGAGTGTTGATGGTAATGCAGGAACGTGTCACATGTTGGTGTAACAGCGGCACAAAGGAATTATAATACATGCATCAGGCTTTGGTCTCAGATAATCCTTGTTAGTGGCTAACATTCATGGCAGCAGAGCTGTGTGCGCTGTCCTTGATGGGAACTTGGAGATGATAAAGTACATACACAGTGCACAGATGGTGAGAGGTTCCTGTGAGAGGCTTAATAAGGGCTTGAGCAAATTTTTGCCCCAGGGTCCCAAACAGAGGAAAACTGCCACAAATCTTAAAAATATACCCACAATCGATCCAGGAGAGAGATTACACAGAGGAGTAAGTTCAGAGTCAGACTCACCAGAAGCAGAGCATCTCGAGGAAAGCTAAACCTGTGTCTGAAGCTCCCACCATCACAATCCTGGCATTAATGGTGACCTTTGGCTCCATGGTCAACTTTCTGCTGACGAGGCTGAGAGCGAACGGCGCCTGAGAGAAACAAAGAGACGAGGCAGTCCGTCACATTCACTGGTCCTTACCTCCATCTGGAGGACGCAGCCCTCCCAAAATGACTGATGCCATTTTCAGAAAATTTAATAATCCAGCAAATGCACTTAGCATTACATAATGGCCCGTCCAATTTCTCCCATTCACAATTCACCAGATTTCATCAGGGTGACTCATCTGCCTGCGAGCTTTCAGCTGGGGTCCTTTGTAGTCTGTGACATTTAAGCAAGGCTCGTGCTGAATCTTACGCCTCTGATGCCTGCACCGGATGGACGCCATCAATCATCCTTTTCACGGGTTTTCAAAAAAGTTCCCACCAGTTTGAGCCGAAGCAGCTCGAAGCAAACATTTCAGAACTGAATTCATCTGATTTAAAGACTTTCATTTTAAAGCTCCTCTTATTTCAAACACTGCACATTTCCAACAGCATTTAAACTACATCCAGGGAGGAAGAACTTCGATGAGCCACAAAAATATGCATTTCTGTCATTCTTTGGCAAAATTATACAAGTAATATGAATCACATTTCCTGTAGAGCATATTTAATTTGGCCCAACATGAACATCCCAGCGGGGTGGGATCAAACGTGTGACCTGACAGTTAAGGAACCCTTTTCTACGATAATCGCAACAGCGTCCCGCAGGAATGGCTCCAACACGGTGTTCCAATTTCCCATTTCTCCAAGGCCAATCGTCCCTCTCGCCTCCTCTCACCGTGATCTGAGGCAGCTAATGTCTCCTTCATTTTCTGTAATTAGGTAGATTGTCCCCACAATGCACCTTGTTGGATGAAAACAGCACTGAGCAAAAAAAAAAAAAAAAAAAAAGGGGGGGGGGGGGGGGCATGGGTGAAATTAACCTTTGTGTGATATTCAAATAAATTTCCACGAGGGCATGTGAGCCCGACATCTGTCACATACACGGAGGTGTTCTGGCACAGGTTTGACTGTGGCAGCAAAATAAAAGCAGCCTGTGGGTGTTTTATATGATGAATAAGACAAATGCAGCAATAAAACCCCTGTCTCTAAAAAATATTTTCAGTTGAGCCCTTTGTTTAACTGAAAATATTACAAAAATAAAACAAAAAAATGTAGTTATCTCTGGAAAAAAATATTTATTTTGGACTTTTATTTTGAATTTGATGCTGGCAAAAAAAAAAGGCTGGAAGAGGTGTGTAACACTTAAACGATACTTTATGGAACAATTAAGTAACAGAGTAACATGATTGTGTATCAAAGAATCCCACAGATGCTGAAAGCCTCCGGGTTATTTTTATTTCAGCAATATATAATGCAACTGTATGAGCCTCTGTGTGTAAAAATGGCTGTAATTACTAAAGGCCAGATTTGGTCCTCGAGCCCATTTTCATCATATACCTGCACATGTTTCTGTAGACTTAAAATCTCAAACGTGCTAAAAATATATGAAGGTAATTGTATTTTTCATTTTATCAGTTGATAAGTTGTCTCTGTGCAACATGTTGGAAACAGGGTTGCACACGAGCACCTTAGAAACGTCTGCGAGCAGTAAAAGTAATTTTGTCTTTATTTAAATTTTGAATGCACAGGTTTCAGACTGCATATGCAGCTGCAGGTAAAACCAGGTTAAATCATGCAGCAGCCTCTGAGGCTGAAAAAAATGAAGTGAATGCTGTGGTAGCAAAAACCGCAGTTCCTCTAATGTCCACTAGAGGCCGGAGAGTCGGTCCCCAGCCCCAAAATAAAAATGTCCAACTTCACAGCATCAAAAAGCATGTTTGAAGACTGCTTTACCTTCATAACAGCTTCACACAGGATGATTTCTTAATAATTGATTTCTGAATAATGAATAATGATGGAAAATATTGCTTACTGTGTGGTGTAGACCATCCAACATGAAACTAGTATTTTATAAGTCTGTTACTAATGAGGAGATATTTGTGTGTTGATGGGTTGCACTCATGTAGTTTAGGGGTGTGGGTTTAAGCCACTCTCTGCGCCAGATGTGGTCACTGGCTCCAAAAAACCAACATGGGTCCAAAACAAACAGGAAGTCAACGGGTACCAACTGCTGAGGAGTTAGGTTTGGAAAAACAAGAACAAACTCACTTTAATTTCCCACATGCAATTCCTGAGAGATGTGGTTGACTGCTATTTAAATGATTTTACATTTAGAAACATAAACATCCAAAGCTACACTGAACATGAACTGAGCAGCACACTGGCACTGATAAGTCTGTGACAGCAGGATTTTTGCTGATGAGTGACCTGCCGTGTCGTCTGGGCTTGAAGATCATCTCGTGACCTTTATTTGGATGAGCCTTTACCCCGAGGGGGAGAGAAAACAGCTCAAAGCAGTCGTTTCTATTATGGTCTACATCGATATCAAGTGTAGGAGTTTTCTGAAAAAGTAAGAAATATTGAATAAGACAAATAAAATTGAGATTTTTTGTTTGAAAAATAACATTTGAACAAAAATGGAATCAATGTATCGAAGCTGAACTGGATTAGTGCTGGCTAACAGGAGCAGTTTATTTAGATGCTTTCACTGAATCAGTTTTTTAAATGGATCAGACAAACAAAGTGTCATGTCCTGGGCCGGTGGCCCAGTGTTATGTTTTCTTGGTGTTTGTTATTTTCTCGGTTTCTATGTTGTCGTCTTGTTCCACATGTTTTCCTGGTGTCTAGTCTGCGTCTGCGTCTTTGTCTCCCCCTTCTGGCTTCCTGTTTTACTTTGATGGTCGTCTGTTCCTTGTCTTCAGTTTTGCTTTCCCCCCGTTAGGGTAATCATAATCACCTGTGTGCCCACCTGTTTCCTCTTCCCTCATCAGCCCCTCTGTGTATTTAAGTCTTGTGTTTCCCATGCTCCTGGTCGCGTCGTTGATGTTGTGTGCCCGTGTGTTCCCTGTGTTTGCCCGTCGTCTCCCTTCCAAGATTTTTGTATTTGTTTTTCCCCTGCTTCAATAAATCCCTTTTAAGTTACGCTGACTTCTGGAGTCCTTTGTGTCAGCCATTCCTCGCCTGTTTCCTCCCCGGCCATGACAGAACGACGCGACCATACTAAAGACCTGGCTAGCTCCGGCTACTTCAACGGCACTCGTCTGGCGCTGGGGGGCCCAGCATTTCAGAACAGTGCCCGTCAGCGTCCTTCATCTGCGGCTCCGCTCACTGGCTTCCCCCTTCCACTGCAGTCGCGGCGGCCACGGAGGAGGGGGAGTTCCCGGCAGCATCGGTGGGGGGCCCCCCCAGACCCGAGCGGTATAACGCCGCGGATATTGTCACAGCGTCATGCGCAAACTACCGTCTCTGTGAGTAAGACTGACTCCAGTATCACAACCGTTTGGGATAAGGGGCTTTCTCACACCACCAGCTGCCAGCCAGATCTCTCTTGGCTACCCGCCGATGTAGAGATAATCGATTCTCCCCTGATGGTGGACATTTTGGAGGCAGAAACTCATGCATCTCGGCCCAACAGAACAAAACAACCCACTAACAAGGACAGACGTTCACAGGACCCCGCTGCTTTTCCCCTCCCTGAGGTGGCAAAGCAGACCATCATTCGGTGGGTGGACTCGTTGGTCTTTGAGCTGCTGTCTGACCCATGCGAGATTGAGCAAAAAGCTATCACAGCCAAACTGCAAGGGCTAGTGTGTGACCATCCTTGGCTGCTGGACTCTCTGCATGGGCTCGTGAAAGACTTTGTCATCACCACCCTTCATCCACAGCCAGCGCCACAGACCTCAGCTGTAGCTCCAGCCTTCTCGTCTCCCCAGTCAGCTGTAGCTCCAGCTCCTCCTCAGTCGCAGTGTTCCCAGTCAGCTGTAGCTCCAGCTCCTCCTCAGTCGCAGTGTTCCCAGTCAGCTGTAGCTCCAGCTCCTCCTCAGTCGCAGTGTTCCCAGTCAGCTGTAGCTCCAGCTCCTCCTCAGTCGCAGTGTTCCCAGTCAGCTGTAGCTCCAGCTCCTCCTCAGTCGCAGTGTTCCCAGTCAGCTGTAGCTCCAGCTCCTCCTCAGTCGCAGTCTCAGACCCCTCAGTTAGCTCCAGCTCCCTCTGCTCACCCTGCTCCCGCTCCCTTGGCTCCAGCTCCCCCTGCACCCGTACCTGTTCCGCGGGTGGGGGCAGCCACGGACGGGCTGACCTCTGCACCCGTACCTGTTCCGCGGGTGGGGGCAGCCACGGACGGGCTGACCTCTGCACCCGTACCTGTTCCGCGGGTGGGGGCAGCCACGGACGGGCTGACCTCTGCACCCGTACCTGTTCCGCGGGTGGGGGCAGCCACGGACGGGCTGACCTCTGCACCCGTACCTGTTCCGCGGGTGGGGGCAGCCACGGACGGGCTGACCTCTGCACCCGTACCTGTTCCGCGGGTGGGGGCAGCCACGGACGGGCTGACCTCTGCACCCGTTCCTGTTCCGCGGGTGGGGGCAGCCACGGACGGGCTGACCTCTGCACCCGTTCCTGTTCCGCGGGTGGGGGCAACCAGGTCCAAGCCTTCGCATCGGTTTTCAGCGTTAGCGGCAGCAGCAGGGTCTCCCTCAGCCTCAGCTCTCCCTAGCTCTCAGTCAGTTTCCACGCAGTCAGCTCTCTCTAGCTCTCAGTCAGTTTCCACGCAGTCAGCTCTCTCTAGCTCTCAGTCAGTTTCCACACAGTCAGCTCTCTCTAGCTCTCAGTCAGTCTCCACGCAGTCGGCTCTCCCTCAGTCTGCTCCCACGCAGCCAGCAGCTCTCCCTCGCCCTCAGTCAGCTCTAGCTCCAGTCGCTCTCCCTCGCCCTCAGTCAGCTCTAGCTCCAGTCGCTCTCCCTCGCCCTCAGTCAGCTCTAGCTCCAGTCGCTCTCCCTCGCCCTCAGTCAGCTCTAGCTTCAGTCGCTCTTCCTTGGTCCCCAGTGTCAGCAGTTTCAGTGCCCTCTCAGTCAGTTCCCTCAGCTCCTGCCCTCTCTAGCTCGCAGCCTGCTCCCACGCAGTCTGCCCTCTCTAGCTCGCAGTCTGCTCTTTCTGTCTCCCGGCCTGCTTCCACGCAGCCAGTCGTCTCCCGGCCTGCTTCCACGCAGCCAGTCGTCTCCCGGCCTGCTTCCACGCAGCCAGTCGTCTCCCGGCCTGCTTCCACGCAGCCAGTCCTCTCCCGGCCTGCTTCCACGCAGCCAGTCCTCTCCCGGCCTGCTTCCACGCAGCCAGTCGTCTCCCGGCCTGCTTCCACGCAGCCAGTCGTCTCCCGGCCTGCTTCCATGCAGCCAGTCGTCTCCCGGCCTGCTTCCACGCACTCAGCTTCCCCAGGGTCAGCTCCCACGCACTCAGCTTCCCCAGGGTCAGCTCCCACGCACTCAGCTTCCCCAGGGTCAGCTCCCACGCACTCAGCTTCCCCAGGGTCAGCTCCCACGCACTCAGCTTCCCCAGGGTCAGCTCCCACGCACTCAGCTTCCCCAGGGTCAGCTCCCACGCACTCAGCTTCTTTGTCTCAGCCCCGGTCTCTCCCGTCGACTGCTGTTGAGTCTCTGGTCTCTGAGTCAGAGTCCCAGTTAACTCCCATGTCGCCATCATCCTCACCATCAGACTCACCCGCACTATGCCTTGCAAAGCAGCCCCAGCCTGCGCATCCAGTGTTCGAGCATCCGGAGAGTCCTGCTCAGTCCGAGCCGCCAGGGGGTCCCGCTCAGTCCGAGCCTCCGGAGTCTTCGGAGTGTTCCGCTCAGTCCGAGCCGATGGGGGTCTCCGCTCAGTCCGAGCGCTCCGCGCCAGAGGGTCCCGCTCAGTCCGAGCCGATGGGGGTCTCCGCTCAGTCCGAGCCGATGGGGGTCTCCGCTCAGTCCGAGCCGATGGGGGTCTCCGCTCAGTCCGAGCCAGGGGGTCCCGCTCAGTCCGAGCGCTCCGCGCACGAGGGTCCCGCTCAGTCCGAGCCGATGGGGGTCTCCGCTCAGTCCGAGCGCTCCGCGCCAGGGGGTCCCGCTCAGTCCGAGCGCTCCGCGCCAGGGGGTCCCGCTCAGTCCGAGCGCTCCGCACCAGAGGGTCCCGCTCAGGCCGAGCCGATGGGGGTCTCCGCTCAGTCCGAGCCAGGGGGGCCCGCTCAGTCCGAGCGCCCCGCGCCAGAGGGCCCCGCTCTGTCCGCGCCGCTGGGGGTCTCTGCTCAGTCCGAGCGCTCCACGTCGCCCGAGGGTTCCCCACCAGAGCCCGGGGTCGCCCGTCTCCACCGCCGCATGCCCCGCGGTCGGCCTCCAGTGTCTGCTCCCCGTCGCCGCCGCCGCATGCCCCGCGGTCGGCCTCCAGTGACCCCTCCTCGTCGCCGCCGCCGCTGGGAGCGCGGTCGGCCTCCAGTGACTCCTCCTCGTCGTCGCCGCCGCCGCTGGGAGCGCGGTCGGCCTCCAGTCCTGTCTCCTCGTCGCCGCCGCCGCCGCTGGGAGCGCGGTCGGCCTCCAGTCCTGTCTCCTCGTCGCCACCGCCGCCGCTGGGAGCGCGGTCGGCCTCCAGTCCTGTCTCGTCGTCGCCGCCGCTGGGAGCGCGGTCGACCTCCTTGAACTGTGTGTATTTTTGTTTTGGTTTTCACATGGACTCCCCTGAACTGTCTGTTTTCCGCCTTGGATGTCCCAGCAGACCTCCTGAACTGTTTTGCCTCTTCGCCTGGGTTTTGTTTCGACTGTTTTCCCCCTGCCGATTGCTGTTTTTGGTTTGTTTTTGCTCTTGGTCGGGGCGTTTCCTTGCACTGTTTCCGGCCTTGTGCCGTCGCCTTTTGTTCTGGTTCCTGTGTTTTTGTTTTTGTTTTTCTGACCCTTGTTAACCCCCAAGATTGTTTCGGTTTTTTTTTGGTTGCCTTCTGTCTTTTTTGGGGTGTCTGTTCCGGCTCTTGCCGTTGATTTTTTGGTTCTGCTCTGTGGTTCTGTTTTGGGTTCCTGTGTTTTGTGTTGTTTGGTCCCTCCGTCCTGGCCCCCCACCTCCCGCCCTGGTCTGGGTTTGGTTTTTCTTTTGTTTGTGGCCGTCGGGGGCCGGCCTTTGAGGGGGGGGGTACTGTCATGTCCTGGGCCGGTGGCCCAGTGTTATGTTTTCTTGGTGTTTGTTATTTTCTCGGTTTCTATGTTGTCGTCTTGTTCCACATGTTTTCCTGGTGTCTAGTCTGCGTCTGCGTCTTTGTCTCCCCCTTCTGGCTTCCTGTTTTACTTTGATGGTCGTCTGGTCCTTGTCTTCAGTTTTGCTTTCCCCCCGTTAGGGTAATCATAATCACCTGTGTGCCCACCTGTTTCCTCTTCCCTCATCAGCCCCTCTGTGTATTTAAGTCTTGTGTTTCCCATGCTCCTGGTCGCGTCGTTGATGTTGTGTGCCCGTGTGTTCCCTGTGTTTGCCCGTCGTCTCCCTTCCAAGATTTTTGTATTTGTTTTTCCCCTGCTTAAATAAATCCCTTTTAAGTTACGCTGACTTCTGGAGTCCTTCGTGTCAGCCATTCCTCGCCTGTTTCCTCCCCGGCCATGACAGAACGACGCGACCATACTAAAGACCTGGCTAGCTCCGGCTACTTCAACGGCACTCGGTTGGCGCTGGGGGGCCCAGCATTTCAGAACAGTGCCCGTCAGCGTCCTTCATCTGCGGCTCCGCTCACTGGCTTCCCCCTTCCACTGCAGTCGCGGCGGCCACGGAGGAGGGGGAGTTCCCGGCAGCATCGGTGGGGGGCCCCCCCAGACCCGAGCGGTATAACGCCGCGGATATTGTCACAGCGTCATGCGCAAACTACCATCTCTGTGAGTAAGACTGACTCCAGTATCACAACCGTTTGGGATAAGGGGCTTTCTCACACCACCAGCTGCCAGCCAGATCTCTCTTGGCTACCCGCCGATGTAGAGATAATCGATTCTCCCCTGATGGTGGACATTTTGGAGGCAGAAACTCATGCATCTCGGCCCAACAGAACAAAACAACCCACTAACAAGGACAGACGTTCACAGGACCCCGCTGCTTTTCCCCTCCCTGAGGTGGCAAAGCAGACCATCATTCGGTGGGTGGACTCGTTGGTCTTTGAGCTGCTGTCTGACCCATGCGAGATTGAGCAAAAAGCTATCACAGCCAAACTGCAAGGGCTAGTGTGTGACCATCCTTGGCTGCTGGACTCTCTGCATGGGCTCGTGAAAGACTTTGTCATCACCACCCTTCATCCACAGCCAGCGCCACAGACCTCAGCTGTAGCTCCAGCCTTCTCGTCTCCCCAGTCAGCTGTAGCTCCAGCTCCTCCTCAGTCGCAGTGTTCCCAGTCAGCTGTATCTCCAGCTCCTCCTCAGTCGCAGTGTTCCCAGTCAGCTGTAGCTCCAGCTCCTCCTCAGTCGCAGTGTTCCCAGTCAGCTGTAGCTCCAGCTCCTCCTCAGTCGCAGTCTCAGACCCCTCAGTTAGCTCCAGCTCCCTCTGCTCACCCTGCTCCCGCTCCCTTGGCTCCAGCTCCCCCTGCACCCGTACCTGTTCCGCGGGTGGGGGCAGCCACGGACGGGCTGACCTCTGCACCCGTACCTGTTCCGCGGGTGGGGGCAGCCACGGACGGGCTGACCTCTGCACCCGTACCTGTTCCGCGGGTGGGGGCAGCCACGGACGGGCTGACCTCTGCACCCGTACCTGTTCCGCGGGTGGGGGCAGCCACGGACGGGCTGACCTCTGCACCCGTACCTGTTCCGCGGGTGGGGGCAGCCACGGACGGGCTGACCTCTGCACCCGTACCTGTTCCGCGGGTGGGGGCAGCCACGGACGGGCTGACCTCTGCACCCGTACCTGTTCCGCGGGTGGGGGCAGCCACGGACGGGCTGACCTCTGCACCCGTACCTGTTCCGCGGGTGGGGGCAGCCACGGACGGGCTGACCTCTGCACCCGTTCCTGTTCCGCGGGTGGGGGCAGCCACAGACGGGCTGACCTCTGCACCCGTTCCTGTTCCGCGGGTGGGGGCAACCAGGTCCAAGCCTTCGCATCGGTTTTCAGCGTTAGCGGCAGCAGCAGGGTCTCCCTCAGCCTCAGCTCTCCCTAGCTCTCAGTCAGTTTCCACGCAGTCGGCTCTCTCTAGCTCTCAGTCAGTTTCCACGCAGTCAGCTCTCTCTAGCTCTCAGTCAGTTTCCACGCAGTCAGCTCTCTCTAGCTCTCAGTCAGTCTCCACGCAGTCGGCTCTCCCTCAGTCTGCTCCCACGCAGCCAGCAGCTCTCCCTCGCCCTCAGTCAGCTCTAGCTCCAGTCGCTCTCCCTCGCCCTCAGTCAGCTCTAGCTCCAGTCGCTCTCCCTCGCCCTCAGTCAGCTCTAGCTCCAGTCGCTCTCCCTCGCCCTCAGTCAGCTCTAGCTCCAGTCGCTCTCCCTCGCCCTCAGTCAGCTCTAGCTCCAGTCGCTCTTCCTTGGTCCCCAGTGTCAGCAGTTTCAGTGCCCTCTCAGTCAGTTCCCTCAGCTCCTGCCCTCTCTAGCTCGCAGCCTGCTCCCACGCAGTCTGCCCTCTCTAGCTCGCAGTCTGCTCTTTCTGTCTCCCGGCCTGCTTCCACGCAGCCAGTCGTCTCCCGGCCTGCTTCCACGCAGCCAGTCGTCTCCCGGCCTGCTTCCACGCAGCCAGTCGTCTCCCGGCCTGCTTCCACGCAGCCAGTCGTCTCCCGGCCTGCTTCCACGCAGCCAGTCGTCTCCCGGCCTGCTTCCACGCAGCCAGTCGTCTCCCGGCCTGCTTCCACGCAGCCAGTCGTCTCCCGGCCTGCTTCCACGCAGCCAGTCGTCTCCCGGCCTGCTTCCACGCACTCAGCTTCCCCAGGGTCAGCTCCCACGCACTCAGCTTCCCCAGGGTCAGCTCCCACGCACTCAGCTTCCCCAGGGTCAGCTCCCACGCACTCAGCTTCTTTGTCTCAGCCCCGGTCTCTCCCGTCGACTGCTGTTGAGTCTCTGGTCTCTGAGTCAGAGTCCCAGTTAACTCCCATGTCGCCATCATCCTCACCATCAGACTCACCCGCACTATGCCTTGCAAAGCAGCCCCAGCCTGCGCATCCAGTGTTCGAGCATCCGGAGAGTCCTGCTCAGTCCGAGCCGCCAGGGGGTCCCGCTCAGTCCGAGCCTCCGGAGTCTTCGGAGTGTTCCGCTTAGTCCGAGCCGATGGGGGTCTCCGCTCAGTCCGAGCGCTCCGCGCCAGAGGGTCCCGCTCAGTCCGAGCCGATGGGGGTCTCCGCTCAGTCCGAGCCGATGGGGGTCTCCGCTCAGTCCGAGCCAGGGGGTCCCGCTCAGTCCGAGCGCTCCGCGCACGAGGGTCCCGCTCAGTCCGAGCCGATGGGGGTCTCCGCTCAGTCCGAGCGCTCCGCGCCAGGGGGTCCCGCTCAGTCCGAGCGCTCCGCGCCAGGGGGTCCCGCTCAGTCCGCGCGCTCCGCGCCAGAGGGTCCCGCTCAGTCCGAGCCGATGGGGGTCTCCGCTCAGTCCGAGCCAGGGGGGCCCGCTCAGTCCGCGCGCCCCGCGCCAGAGGGCCCCGCTCAGTCCGAGCCGGTGGGGGTCTCTGCTCAGTCCGAGCGCTCCACGTCGCCCGAGGGTTCCCCACCAGAGCCCGGGGTCGCCCGTCTCCACCGCCGCATGCCCCGCGGTCGGCCTCCAGTGTCTGCTCCCCGTCGCCGCCGCCGCATGCCCCGCGGTCGGCCTCCAGTGACCCCTCCTCGTCGCCGCCGCCGCTGGGAGCGCGGTCGGCCTCCAGTGACTCCTCCTCGTCGTCGCCGCCGCCGCTGGGAGCGCGGTCGGCCTCCAGTCCTGTCTCCTCGTCGCCGCCGCCGCCGCTGGGAGCGCGGTCGGCCTCCAGTCCTGTCTCCTCGTCGCCACCGCCGCCGCTGGGAGCGCGGTCGGCCTCCAGTCCTGTCTCGTCGTCGCCGCCGCTGGGAGCGCGGTCGACCTCCTTGAACTGTGTGTATTTTTGTTTTGGTTTTCACATGGACTCCCCTGAACTGTCTGTTTTCCGCCTTGGATGTCCCAGCAGACCTCCTGAACTGTTTTGCCTCTTCGCCTGGGTTTTGTTTCGACTGTTTTCCCCCTGCCGATTGCTGTTTTTGGTTTGTTTTTGCTCTTGGTCGGGGCGTTTCCTTGCACTGTTTCCGGCCTTGTGCCGTCGCCTTTTGTTCTGGTTCCTGTGTTTTTGTTTTTGTTTTTCTGACCCTTGTTAACCCCCAAGATTGTTTCGGGTTTTTTTTGGTTGCCTTCTGTCTTTTTTGGGGTGTCTGTTCCGGCTCTTGCCGTTGATTTTTTGGTTCTGCTCTGTGGTTCTGTTTTGGGTTCCTGTGTTTTGTGTTGTTTGGTCCCTCCGTCCTGGTCCCCCACCTCCCGCCCTGGTCTGGGTTTGGTTTTTCTTTTGTTTGTGGCCGTCGGGGGCCGGCCTTTGAGGGGGGGGGTACTGTCATGTCCTGGGCCGGTGGCCCAGTGTTATGTTTTCTTGGTGTTTGTTATTTTCTCGGTTTCTATGTTGTCGTCTTGTTCCACATGTTTTCCTGGTGTCTAGTCTGCGTCTGCGTCTTTGTCTCCCCCTTCTGGCTTCCTGTTTTACTTTGATGGTCGTCTGTTCCTTGTCTTCAGTTTTGCTTTCCCCCCGTTAGGGTAATCATAATCACCTGTGTGCCCACCTGTTTCCTCTTCCCTCATCAGCCCCTCTGTGTATTTAAGTCTTGTGTTTCCCATGCTCCTGGTCGCGTCGTTGATGTTGTGTGCCCGTGTGTTCCCTGTGTTTGCCCGTCGTCTCCCTTCCAAGATTTTTGTATTTGTTTTTCCCCTGCTTCAATAAATCCCTTTTAAGTTACGCTGACTTCTGGAGTCCTTCGTGTCAGCCATTCCTCGCCTGTTTCCTCCCCGGCCATGACACAAAGAGTTTTAAGCTGTGTTGTGCGGCTGCTGCGGTTTGACATTTATTGAAACTGAGCTTTGCTTTATATGTAAAAACCCTGCATCTGTTATCACATGCAGGCGAATTAAATGCCTAGATGCATCCGTCTGAATACTGCAGGAATTAACCAGATGAGGTAATCAGATGAACAAAGCTCCCGTCTCATCTGCATGTGAGGTGGAGCAGGTGCAGCCGCTCTTATCACTCTGGAGGTGCCTCACCTTTCCCACACACAATGACCACAGCGCTGCGTAACATGATCCCGCATTGACAGAGAGGGAACAGGTGCTTCAAATTTGATTAATCATCCTGAGGCCGACATCAGGAGGAGGCTGGGACAAAGCTCTCGAAGGCGAAGCTCTTATCGCTGTGGCAGTGTGGAAATCATGACTGGCACAGGGCTGGGGGGGGGGATAGAGTGAAATGTACATGTGAGTGCACACGGTGACGCCTGCAGTGTAAAGAGCGCTGCTGTACATGAGGTAAATATTTGAAGTGCAGGACGCTCAAATCAATCAGAGCCTGATTAGGATCAGCCGGGCTTTAAGGCTGAAGCGTCACAGCTGAAACTGAGCAGAGTGGCGTTTGTCATTATTCACACATCACTGTTCCCCCCCCCAGGAAATTTTTATCATCAGACATTTCACTTCCTTTATTCTGGTGCATTTTTTTCTGCACAAGTTTACTGCACAGAGTGGAAACCAGGCAGCAGCTGCAGAGAGGCGTTCAGGCATCTTCTGTGATTTTCAAATAATCAATCTCAGCTTTTTAATATTATCAGTGCTGAGTCAACACACAGCCCGGCGGGTTTTACTCGTGTCCACTTGTCCCTGTTTTAGAAAATCAAAAAACTCCAAAGCTGATTTGAAGGAAGTGATGGGCCGATACCTGAAAAACCTTTCATTTGTATCTTTAGCTACAAGAACAGACCTGCAACAGATGGTCTGACTCCCCCAGGGGGGCTGGTTTCAACATCACGGAGTCACTCTGGGATTACAGGAAGAGACAGAAGACTCTGAAACAGCCTGAAGCCACAGAAGACGCTGGAACAACCAACATGACAAATACCTTGAAAAAAACTGTGCAGAAACACTGAGAGGCAGAGGAGTAATCGAAGGATCCTCCATATCTGTTTACAGGGAAACACAATGAAACTAATGACCTCATATTTCTAACACGACACAATGTTTACCTGATTCATACTTCTTATAATCCTGTCGGCAAAAATGTGAACCTGACCACGTTCACAAGGAAATTATAGGATACAAGTCTTAGGAGACATTCAATACAAACTATCCATCATCCATCCATCCATTCATCCATGCATCCATCCATCCTGCAGCCTTTTTGTTTCTTTTTCATCTCTGAATGAGCACATTAGGACAAAGAAGCAGGAAGTGCAGCTGCCACCATAATCTCGAATCTTTACTGCATCCTGATATTTCAGTTGTTCAGTTTGTGAGGCTGGGTGTGTGTGTTATCTGCAGACACTGTGATTCTGAGAGCAGACTGAACTGTCTGGATGTGTTTGTGAGGTTTTGCCAGAGGAGTCGGAGGTTTGCAGAACACAGTTTTAAGGAAACGTTGCAGTTTTCATGAAATGTTTCTTAGCCAGTATGAAACCCTGTGAGCTAGAAGAAGAGCAAACAGAGACCTGAAACAGATGGTCTGACTCTCCACAGCCTGATTTCAACATCACGGAGTCAGTCTGAGATTACATGAACAGAAAGAAGACAGTGAGGCAGCTGGGACAGTTAAAACTATTCATGGCATCCTCACAGCATTTTCTGAAAGGTTAAAACACTAAATCCAGTCTTCTCAGATAAGCACTTTGTGTCCTGATTAGTCTCTTTTCTTCCCTGCATGCATACTTTCCTGCTGTATAATTACACAGCAGCCTCAGGAGGATGGGTGGACCTTCTTGAGAGCGGGTGTGCAGTTAGCTCTCAGTAGTGAAAAGTTAGTGAATGTGGAAAAACTGTCGTGGGTTTGAAGAAAAGTTGCTCAGAAGAGGCTTAAAAGGATTTAAAACATGAATGTTCATTCCATCATACTGAGCATTTCATCCCTCAGCAGTGCAGTTTCTCCTGCATGTCTACAGTATGTCTGAACCCTTTAGAAACAGCACCGCCTAGTGGTCACACGTGCACTCTGCTGTGCTCTAAACTCCCTGGCAGGCTGCTGCCTGTCAGCCAGCTGCTGCTGTGCCCACCTGGTCCTCTGTGAGCCGCCTGGATGGGGCGTTGATGCCAAGCTCCTCCAGCGGGTAGATGATCTGGCGTCGTGGGCGGACGGGGACGGCACAGTTGAGGACATAATCCAGATGGTGGACGCAGGAATTCTGAGTGCAGAGGAAGAGGGCACAGAGTCAGTGAGCACACAGAGAGAAAATCCCACCGGAGGTCAAACAGCATCAGTTTGGGGCTTTGGGGGGCAACACAGCGATAACGAGCTCGGGTGAAGAGTTTAGATGATGCAAGCGTTACACCACTGACACACACTGCCCGAACAGAGCTCATTCTCTGCTTATCTTCTGCCATTATTCCATTTGCACATCACGATCTCCCAGTCTGGTGCTTGTTTGTGGAAGGTAATTAGCAGAGGAAGTGGAGGTCTCTACACATTGAGGAAATGTCTTATTATGGTGTGGAGAGGCTGAGCTGGCAGCGCTGTCGGCACCTGCTGCCCCGACCTCTGGGACCGGCAGCCGGCTGCAAGAAATGACCTGCTGACAGGCGCAACACGAGAACAGACCCGCCTCTCTGATCAGGTTACACAGCCACGGAGCGGTTTCATCTACAACCTGCCATAAATAAAACCCTGCTGAATCATTAGGCTTGATTGATGTTTTTACCAGGTTGTGAGAAATATGTTTTTCATGACAGGCTGGTTTTCCTGAGTGTAGGAACTGCAGAGAAAATGCATATCTTTGGTTTTTTGCTGTACTTTGCAACAGGAAAAACTGCCTTACAAAGCAAATCTAGCATAAAGTGATTTTTCAGTTTCATCGGAGACGACGAAACTGAACGAGCTTCAGCCGAACAGTCCAAAAAAAAAAAAACCTCCTTCCTGTTTTTCACTTTTCATTGTTAGACTGCTCGTGTTGATCTGCTGTGGTGAAACTGCAACATCCTGAAGGTGGACGACAAAAAGCTTAGCATTAAAATATCATTTCGATTAAAAAGATTAACGGCTACAGAAACATAAAAAATGATTTGGGTCATCATCAGTACTGTTGATTTAGGGCAGCTGGGGCATAAACGGGTCTAATAACTTAAATGCTGTATGTGGAACTTTAAATTAGCTTTGATCATTTTAATACAGGCATCCCTCAATATATCGCACAGCACTTACTGCAGCTTCACTGTATCACAGATTTTTTTTTTATTCTGTTTCATGAAGTTTTCCCTTTATTGCAGGATTTTGTGGTATACAGCTGTTTCTGTAACACACCATAACTCTGTTCATCACTCTGATGCAGAGATAAGTTGCGCCTACGCCTTTAGTGGAAATCGAAGTTACGGGCGAGGGCGGAGACACTGCACCATCTTCATCACCATCAGTCCTGCACAGCTACATAATTCATCATCTTCATCATTCAAGTTGTAGTA